>NC_058131.1:597756097-597790258 GCF_016433145.1 Gracilinanus agilis
TATATATATATATATATATATATATATATATATATATATATATATATCTTCTGAGGGAGTCTTTACTGAGCAAACAGAGGTAATTTTGGAATACCAACAGGAATGCTATTAGGCTATGTGGTTTAATGAAATGGGAGCTGAACTTGGAAGCATTGCACCACTCTTTGAATCCTGGCTCTGCTGCTTACTTTCTTTGGGACCTTCAATAGATCACTTAACCTCTCTGGGCCCTAGTTTTCTCATCTTCACAATGAGGGTATTAGAGTAGATAATATCTGATGATCCCTTGAGTACTAGACGTATGCTCAAATTATCCCTTACCAGTCTGAGTATCATGAATGTGTGGAGTTGCTTAATGATTACAGAAGTCATTATTTATATTGAGTAAGGTCATGCTATGAAAAGCTCAAAGGTCCAAGTATAAAATAATAAGCTATTGAGTGAAGTAAGTCAGATCAGAAAAAATATCACCAGTTCCTCTCTACTGGAGCTTCTGTGCATACCACATTTTTAAGAACAGTTAGAAGATCTTAGATAACTCAATCTTTTCTTGTCTTCATCTATGGGCCACATGGACTAGGAGGGAACTTGTTTTGCTCAAATGTGAATATCGATTACAAGTTTTAAATTTCCTTTTTCTTTTCCCAATGCTTGAGAGCAGCTTGATTAAAAATAATTTGAAAACAATACAATATAGAAACATTGGTCTGAGTGAAAAGGTTACGTTATTCAGTCAGAAGAATTGGCTTTGAGTCTCAATTGTATTTCTACTGGACCTGTGGCGTTTTGAAATTTTATATGTCTGTATCTCAATTTTTTCATTTGAAAAATGTAGGGGTGGAGTCAAACGGCTGTAAGGTTCCTTCTACCTCTGATACCTATGGGTTTGATCAGGAAAAGAGGAGTGAGACAACAAAAGAAAATGCTCCAAAACTTTGGAACATGTCACTAATCAGCTCAGGATTTGAACTGAAGTCCTTGAGTGGCCCTCCATTAATTTCACTAGTAAGCTGAGTTTAGAGGTATATCAAGGGAAGAGTTCACAGATTATTAATTACTGAGATGGAGACAGGAATCAGTGGCAACTGCAAAATGGATGAAAGGCTTTTCAGAGTTGTCTTTAATAAGAAAAGGAGAAAAAAGAATTTGTAATTTTAAGGCATAATGAAGACCTTAACAAAAAAGCTATGGCTAAAAAGCAAGCAAAGGAATAATTAATTGCAAATTGTGGACTTTTTCAAATTAGCAGAGCTAGATGATATTTAGGAAATTTGTGAACAAACCTATCAAATCACTTACAATTAATTACTAAAAAGACTGAGAGATGAGAGGAGGAATTTGTAGATTAGAAGAAAATCAATATTATGGCTTTTCAAAAAGGCAAAAGGAAAAAAGAGTGAAAAAATTTGCTATTGTATCTCATTCCATTGTCTTATGCAACATATTTTAAAAGAAAATCAAGCTTCTAAATCAGACAGATATTGAACTAGGATGGCATTTTAAAGATATGTGTCCAGAATGGAACATTTTAAGGAATATTACATAGTCAGGTTCTATGAATTATTTTTTTGTTTCCTGAAGAATGAGGTATTCCTCCCTTTGGGGTCAAAGGTAAATAATACTTTAAAATTAGAAATTTCAGGAGAGGAAGACAAAATGGTGGCTTAGTAGCAGGAAAAACTTGTAGCCTCTCAGAAATTTCTTCCAAAACAATCATTACGAAGCTTCTCAAAAGGACAGAAGTAAAAATAGGATGAATAAAGGTTCTCTTCCACTGGACATAATGTGAAAGATAGGCAGAGAGAGGAGATTCACATTATAAGGGGGCAAAACTGCATAAAGGACTATCCTTTCCATCACTCACAAAGTGAGAAGCAGTGATAGAGACAACTACAAATTCTTGGGTGCTGGATGAAAGCACCACAAACTCAACCCTGAGGGCTGTGTCAGACCTAGACAGTGAGACTGGAGAATAACAAGGAGCTCACTCCCATACAGCGGCAGCAGTAGCAGCTGAGGAAGATGTGCTCAAGGCAAAACTCAGTGCAACAGTACTATACTACAGACCCACCCTTGAAAATACCAGCCATAAGAGGTGGGGTTCAAATCTGTAGCATCAGCAGAAGCAGTAATAGTAGTAGCAACATGCAGCAGCAGCTGAGGCAATAGTGTAATATTTAGATATTAGATATTATATAGATATATATTTTAAGGTGTGGTCACTGGGAATCAATAATTCAGATTGATTCCATAATTAAACTAGACCCAAGTCATGATGGGTTTTATGGTAGTTTATTTACAATTAGGATAGGTATAAGGCAAGGGAAATAGAGAGAGGGAGAGGCTAGTCTGGGCCTGTAGAGGCCCGGATGGAGAGAGGATTAAAAGGCTAATTAAACTAGGCTACACACCACTAGGCCTTAGCAATCAGAGAGGCAAGAGGCCTACTTAAGATAGAGAGACTGGAAACATCAAGGTAGGCCAAGGAAGTCAGCCTAACTTACCCACGTGACAATTCAGAGGAGAAGCTGTCTGAGGTCTCAGCCAAGATCCTTCAGCACCAAGTTCAAAGCAGGAACTCCCCAACAGGAAGTTTCCAACATACTTGAAGAGATAGTGTCTTTCCTCACTTCCTGTAATTTAAGTGGACAAATGACAGCCTCTACACTGATTTGGACTGCCCAAAGGGCAGTCCTTGTTCTTGATTCCTTACTTATTGTCATGTGTGTGTAACTCATCTCCCCTCCCCACTAAGGGAGGTGGGGATGATATTATCTCTGGTGGCTAGAGTTTTAACTATGAATGGGCTTGAGCTAATTCCATTTACACAATAGTAGAAGCAGCAGAAGCAGCTGAGGAAGAGAGCCTCAGGGCAAAACATTCTGAAGCACCCTACACAAAAAACACCAGATCTAAGTGCCCTCAGTCAGGTCTCTGACAGGGAAGCAAAGATATTCCCAAGACATAACCCTGTGATACAGAAATCAAGATAGCAATGACAACGAACATACAGGAACCTCAATCATCCAGTGGAAAAAGAGTAAATAACAGCAAAAAAATGAAATAAAATAAAATAAAAATTCTTGACCCTGGAAAATTTCTATGGTGAAAAAGAGCAAAACATAAAAGCAATGGAAGAAAGTGATATACAACAAACACATGCAAACTCCCTCCCAAAAATGGAAATTGATCATAAACCCCAGAGGAACTCAAAAAGGAGATTAAGAATTAAGTAAGAAAGGTAGAAGAAAATAGGAAGAAAAATGAGAAAAAGAAATGAAAGTAATAGAAAAAGAAAATAATAGCTTAAAAGACAAAATTGTCCTAGTGGGAAAAAAGAGCCACAAAAATCATATGAAGAAATAAGTAAATCAGAGACCAGAATTGACCTACTGGAAGCATGAAAAGCAGGATGGACCAAACCAAAAAGAAAAATCAAAAGATCATTGCTGAAAATCAATCATTAAAGACAACAATTGGGCAAGTAGAAGCTAATGATCTCATGAGACAACAAGAAATAATAAAGAAAAATAAAAAGAATGAAAAGACAGAAGGAAACATGAAAAATCTCAATGAAAAGAAAACCTGGAAAAGAGCTCTAAGAGAGACAATTTGAGCATTATTGGAATACTTGAAAACCTGGAACAACAACAACAAAAAGCCGAGACATCATATTACAAGAAATTATCCAAGAAAACTACCCTGATATTTTTTAGATCAAATTCATTTATTTATTTAATTAATTTATAATGTTTTTACATGGTTACATAATTCATGTAACCCTCTTCTTCCTCCTACCCCTTACAATATCCAATAAGCAATTCCACTGGGTTTTACATGTGTCATTGATCAAGACATATTCTGATATTATTATTTGAAGTAAACTGATTATTTAGAGTCTATATCTCTAATCAGATTCCCATAGAACCATGTGATCAAACAAATTTTTTTTCCTGTGTTTCTGCTCCCAGAAATCTTTCTCTGGATGTGGATAGTGTTCTTTCTCATAAGTCCCTCAGAATAAGCCTACATCCATAATGGTCAAACTATGGCCCATGGGCCAGATGCAGCCGCTGAAATGTTCTATCATGTGTGTGATTTTATTCCTAATCTGATGAATATAATGAGTAGGATACAATACAATGAAACTTTGAAAGAGTTGCCTTAGAAACAGAATGACAGATGAGCATTTCCTTTCCTTTGTCACCCTCTTTAAAAAGTTTTCCCATCCCTGGCTTAGATAATTGCATTGCTGTTACTAGAGAAGTGCATTTCATTTGATTGTGCCACTGTGTACCCATCTTTGTGTACAAAATTTTCCTGATTCTGCTCTTTTCACTCTGTACCAATTCTTAGAGGTCTTTACAGTTACCCCCTCTCTTTTGGTACTCCCCACACCACTCCCCACCTTGGTTTTTCCCTCTCAACTTCTCTTTTTAGGGTAAAGATAGAATTCAATACCCTAATGGATTTAGATACTTCTCCCTCTCAGAATGGATTCCACTGAGAGTAAGGTTTAAGTATTACCTATTAGCACTCTCTTCTTCTCCTTCTTATAATAGTATTCTTCCCCTCCCCCTCCCATGCACCTCTTTATCTGATATAATTTATCCTATTTTTCTTCTTCCTTCAAGTTTCTCTTGGTGTCATCTTCTATTCCCACACCCTCCTTTTACTACATATCATTTTAAACCACTTAGTACTCCAACCCCTACCTATGAATAATTCTTCTAACTACTATGATAGTGAATACAATTTTTGAGAGTTAAAAATATCATTTTTTTCCATATGGGAATATAAACAATTTCACCTTATTGAAGCCCTTAAGTTGTTTTTTTTCCTTCTTACTTGTTTATCTTTTCATGTTTCTTTTGAATTTTTATTGAGAGATCAAATTTTTCATTTGGCTCTTTCTTTACAATGCTTGGAAATCTTCTACTTTGTTAAATGCTTATACTTTCCCCTGGAAGTATATAGTCAATTTTGATGGGTAGGTAATCCTTGGTTGCAGACCAAATTCCCTTACCTTTCTGAGTATTGTATTCCAAGCCTTGCAGTCCCTTACTGTGGAGGCTGCCAGATCTTTTGTAATCCTGATTGATGCTCCTTTATATCTGGATTGTCTCTTTTTGATTTCATGTAATATTTACTCCTTAGCTTGCAAGCTCTTGAATTTGGCAGTTACATTCCTGGGGGTTGTTTTTTGAAGATTTAATGTAGAGGGTGATCTATGGATTCTTTCAATGTCTATTTCACCATCTTGTTCAAGAATATTGGTGCAGTTTTCATGGATAATTTCTTGAAATATGATGTCAAGGTTTTGCTTTTTACTAGGTTTTCGGGTTGATCTATGATTCTCAAATTGTTTCTTCTAGATTGATTTTCCAGGTCCATCATCTCAATGAGGTATTTCTTGTTTCCCCTCTATTTTGTCATTCTTTTGACTTTGCTTTATTAATTCTTGTTGTCTAGTGAGATCATTAACTTCTACTTGCCCAATTCTGGTTTTTAAAGACTGGTTTTTGGCTATGATCTTTTGATTTTCCTTTTTGGTTTTGTGTATCCTACTTTTCATGCCTTCCAGCAGGTCAATTCTTGTCTCTAATTTGCTTATCATTCCATGTAATTCCTGGGCTTCTCTTTGCAAGTGGGAGATTATGTCTTTTAAACTATTATTTTATTTTTGAACTAATTCCCATTTTTTTTGCCAAGTTACTTCTATCTTTCTTCCTGGTTTCTTAAATTCATATTTGAGTTCCTAAAGAGTTTGGGCCCAATTTCCATTTTTTGAAAGTTTGAATGTGTTTTCTTGTTTGTCACTCTCTGCAGGGTCTTCTGTAATCTGATTTTTTTGCCATAGAAGTTATCCTGGATAAGAGGCTTTTTTTTCTGTACTTGTAGATTGTAGTTCTTGGATGTTGGTGGCCATTGTTGTGCTTTGGGCAGCCCCTCCCTGCCCTATCTCTGCATTCCTCAGCCTCCTGGGGACCCAAGTCTCCCTGCCCTCAGGGGTAAATCTGTGGTGTCCTCAGCTGGCCCCCTAACAACCTAGAGATTGCCTTACGCTTGCTCTGCCTCTGATGTCATAGTTGGTGTGGAGGAGGGGTGATTGGCTCATGCTTAGGTAAGAGTAATTTTACCCCATTAAAGCATAAACATGCCAAACCCTGTCTACCTTCAAGACTGCATCCTATGGTAGAGCCCTTTCACTCATCTGATTTGGATTTTGGTCCTTTTGAGGTGATTTATATTATTTTGTGGTGAAGAGAAGGCCCTTCCTACTACTCTGTGGCCATCTTAGCTTGGATGTCTGCCATGATGTTTTTGAATATAAGGCAAAATAGAAATGAAAAGAATCCACAGATCACCCCCTACATTAAATGCCCAAAAGACAATGCTCAGGAATGTTATAACCAAATTTAAGAGCTTTCAGGCCAAGAAAAAAATTCTGAAAGTGGTCAAAAAGAAACAATTCAGATATTAAGAAGCACCAGTCAGGATTACACAGAATCAGGCAGCTTCCATACTAAAGGACTACAATGCTTGGAATTTGATATTCAGGAAGATAAGAGAATTGGGTCTACAACCAAGAATCATCTACTCATCAAAATGGACTATATACTTTTAAGGGAAAGCATGTATATTTAATAAAATAGAAGATTTCTAAGCATTCCTAAAGAAAAGAACAGAAATAAACAGAAAATTAGATGTCCAAATACAAAATTCAAGAGAACCATAAAAAGATAAATAGGAGAGAAAAAAAATTAAGGGCTTAAATAAGATCAAATTGATTATGTTCCTATATATAAAAATATTGTCTATAACTCTTAAAAATTGTTTTCATTATCATAATAAATAGAAGAAATATACATAGACAGAGGTTGTGGGACTAAGCTGTTTAGGATGTTATGTAAAAAAATTAGGGGGGAAACGATTATACTAAGAGAAAAAGAAAGGAAGAGATAAAATAAAACAAATTATACTACATAAAGAGGTGCATTGGGGGGATACTATTATAAAAAGGGAAGGAAGAGAATGGTGAGAGGTAATAATTAAACTTTACTCCCAGAGGAATCAGTTCTGAGAGGGAAGAAAAGCCAGATTAATTAGGGTATAAAATTCTATCTTATTTATAGAGAAGTAGAAAGGGAATAAGGAAAAGAGGATGTGAAGAGGAGTATTACAAAGGAGGGTAAAGTTGGTGGTGGGGGGGGATGAACAAGATCCAAAAGAGAAATAGGAGAATAAGAAGGGAGAGGGTAGTAAAGAAAGTAAAATAAGAGTGGAGGAAAGGGAACTGATTAAAAGCAAAACACTAATGTGGAAGGAAATATGAAAGAAAAAAGGGCAGGATTAAAAGAAGAATTCAAAATGATGAGGAAAACACAGGTGGTAATCATAACTCTGAATGTGAACAGCATGAACTCATCCATAAAATGGAAGCAGATAGCAGAGTGGATTAAAAACCAAAATTCTACTATGTGTTGTCTACAAGAAATACACATGAGGTAGGTAGATATAGAGAGAGTAAACATAGGAGACTGGAGCAGAATTTATTGGGCATCAACTGAGAAAAAGAAACCAGGGGCCTCAATCATGATATCTGACAAAGCCAAAGTAAAAACTGATCTGACTAAAAGAAATAAGGAAAGGCAGTATAGACAATGAAGAAATATCAGCAATATGTATGCACCAAATGGTATAACATCCAGATATTTAAAAGAGAAATTATTAGAGCTTAAAGAGGAAATAGATAGTAAAACTATCCTAGTGGGAGATCTCAACCTTCTTCTAACAGATCTAGATAAATCAAACTAAAATATAAATGAGGAAAATATAAGAGATGTGAATGTAATCTTAGAAAAATTACAGTTAATAAATATATGGAGAAAAGTAAATAGGGATAAAAAGGAATACACTTTCTTTTCAGCAGCACATGATACATTTAAAAAGATAGGGCATAAAAACATTGCAAAAACATTGCAAACAAATGCAGAAAAGCAGAAATAATAAATGCAACCTTTTCAGATTATAATGCAATAAAATTTTAATTAGTGAAGATACAAGGAGAGACAAATTTCAAATTAACTTGAAATTAAATAATTTTATCCTTCAAAACTGGTGTGTTAAAAAACAAATCATAGAAACAATGAATGATTTCATTAAAGAAAACAAAAATGAGGAAACAAAATATCAAAATGTATGGGATCCAGCATATGCAGTAACCAGGGGGAGAATTTATATCCTTGAGTCGCCATACTAACAAAAAAGAGAAAGAAGAGGTTAATGAATTGGGCATGCAACTAAAACAAATTAGAAAAAGAACAAATTAAAAGCCCTCAGATAAAGACCATTTGATAATCCTAAAAATCAAAGGAGAAATTAATAAAATTGAAAATAAAAGAACTATTGAACTAATAAACAAGACTAGGAGCTGATATTTTGAAAAAAAAACTAATAAAATAGAAAGAGTATTAGTTAAACAAATTAAGAAAAAAAAGAAAACAAAGAACCAAACTAACAGCATCATGACCTTACCTGAAATGAAGAGGAAATTATTAAGAGCTATTTTGCCAAATTATATGACAATAAATTTCACAATCTAGGTTGAATAAAACAATATTTACAAAAATATAAATTGCCTAGAGTAACAGAAGATGAAACAGAATACTTAAGTAATACCATATTAGAAAAAGAAATTGAATAAGCCATTAAGAAACACCCTAAGAAAAAAATCACCAGAGCCAGATGGATCCACAAGTGAATTCTATGAAACATTTAAAGATCAATTAATCCCAACACTTTAAAAACTATTTGACAAAATAGGCAAAGGAGTCAACAAATTCTTTATATAATACAAATATGCTACTGATTCCCAAGTTAGAAAGAATAAAAACATAGAAGGAAAACTATAGATCAAAACTGTTAATGAACATAGATGTCAAAATATTAAATAAAATACTACCTAAAAGGCTACATCAGGTTATCACAAGGATTATTCACTATGTCCAGGTGGAATTTATACCAGGAATGCAAAGATGACTTAATATTAGGAAAATCATCCACATAATTGACCATATCACAAACTGAACTCATAGAAATCACACCCATTCCTAGAAAACAGTAGAAAATACAGAAATAAAAGGCCCTTTCCTCAAAATAATGAACAATATTTATTTAAAACCATAGTAAATATTATCTGCAATAATGATAAGTTAGATGCCTTCCCAATAAGATCAGGAGGAAAGCAGAGATGCCCATTATCATCACTCCTATTTAATTTTCTACTAGACAAGCTAGAAGTATCAATTAGAGAAGAAAAATAAATTGAAGGGATTTAAGTAGGCAATGTGGAAACTAAATTATCATTCTTGCAGATGACATGATGGTATACCATCCAAAAGATCCAAGAAAATCAAGTAAAAAACTAATAGAAATCATCAATAACATTAGCAAAGTTGCAGAGTACAAAATAAAACCACATAAATCATCAGCATTCCTATATGTTTTCAACAAAACCCAGCAGCAAGAGTTAAAAAGAAAAACCCCATTTAAAATCATTCTAGACAAGTTAAAATACCTGGGAATCTACTTGCCAAGAAAAATTCAGAAATTATATTAATATAACTACAAAACACCATTCACACAAATAAAATTAGAACTAAACAATTTTAAAAACATCAATTGCTCATGAGTATGATGAGCTAGTATAATAAAAATGATAATCATACCTAAATTAATTTGCTTATTCAGAGCTATACCTATCAAACTACCAAAAAAACTTTTTTTTATAGAATTAGAAAAAATTATTACACAGTTTATCTGGAAGAACAAAAGATCAAGAATATCAAAGGAACTAATGAAAAAATGTGAAGGATGGAGGCCTAATATTGCAAGATCTCAAACTATAGTATATAGATCATCAAAACAATATGGCACTGAGTGAAAGATAGAATATTGCTCAATGGACTAGATTTGTGGTAAATAACAGTAGCAAGATTGTATTCACTAAGCCCAAAGATCCCTGCTTTTAGGACAAGAACCCATTATTTGAGAAAAACCTCTGGGAGAATTGGAAAAGACTATGGGATAAATTAGATCTAGATCAACATCTCACATCCTATACAAAATTAATTCAGAATGTCTTAAATATAAAGAGTGAAATCATAAACAAATTAGTTGAACATAGAATAGCATGCCTGTTAGATTGATGGGGAAGGAGGGAATTTAAGACTAAGCAGGAGATTAGAGAACACTACAAAATGTAAAATGAATACTTTTGTTATATTAAATTTTAAAAGTTTCTGTACAAACAAAACCAATGTAACCAAAGTTAGAAGGGAAGTAACAAATTGGGAAAAATTTTATAACAATAACCTCTGACTAGGGTCTAATTTCTCAAAGTTATTAGGAACTAAGTCAATTGAAAAAAAAATTAAGCCATTCCCAATTGACAAATGGTCAAGGGACATGAATAGGCATTTTCAGATAAAGAAATCAAAGCTAGTAAGCACATCAAAAAGTGTCCTCAATCTCTCATAATTAGAGAAATTAAAATTAAAATAACACTGAAGTACCATCTTACACCTAGCAGATTGGCCAATAGGACATTAAAGGGAAATAATAAATGTTTGAGGGGTTGTGGCAAAATGGGGACACTAATGCATTGCTGGTAGAGTTGGGAATTAATTCAGCCATTCTGGAAGGCAATTTGGAATTATATGCAAAGGGCTTTAAAAGAATGCATATCATATGATCCAGACATGCTACTACTAAGGAATTCTACTGTGTTGTAAGGAATGATGATTTGGAGGATCTCTATATGAACTGGGAGAACCTCAATGAACTGATGCAGAGTGAAATGAGCAGAACCAGGAGAACACTGTACACAGAAAGTAAAATATTGTGGAACAATCCAATGGAATGGACTTTGCTACTAGTAGCAATGAAACAAGCCAGGACACTCCTGAAGGACTTATGTGAAAGAATGCTAACCACATTAAGAGAGAGAAAGAACTATGGGAATAGAAATGCAAAAGAAAATATATGACATCACTTGTCACATGAATATACGGGTATGTGACTTGGGGTTTATGCTTTAAAAAATAGGCTCTATAGCAAAAATGAATAATATGGAAATAGGCATGAAGCAATAACATTTGTATAACCCAGTAAAAGTGTTTGTTGACTCTGGGAGGGGGAGGGAAGAGGAGAGGGAAAGATAATGAATCATGTAAAAATGGGAAAATATATAAAATAAATATTAACAAAAAGATAAAAAATAAATTTCAATGCTTTGTCCATAATGTGTTGTCAAGCTCTAAATCACTATTCCATAGAGCCAAAATTCAAGGGGGTGTTGTTGGGTAGAAAAGTTTATGAGGATAGTATATATCAGAGGTCAACTCTCTGAAAGAGAAAAGGGCCATAGTCTACCAAAACTCATGGATCACACAAATTGAATCTAATTTTATTTGTGATTCAAATGGTTTGTTTTATTATTATTGTTCCCTCCATACACCTAGAGTTTACTCTAATACATCTCTAAATATAGTTAATATCAAGTAATCTACAAAATGGGCAACATGGTATCTAATTTTCATAAAGGAACTCAAGATAAGACATGCATATATTGTTTATTTGAAAATTTAATTAATTGATTTAGAATATTTTCCATGGTTACATGATTCATATTCTTTACCTCCCCTTCTCCCACCCCTTCCATAGCCAACAAACAGTTCCACTGAGTTTTACATGTGTAATTGATCAAAATCTATTTCCATATTATTAATATTTGTACTAGAGGGATCATTTAGAGTCTACATCCCCAATTATATCTCCATCTACCCATATGATCAAGCAGTTGTTTTTCTTCTGTTTTTCTACTCCCACAGTTCTTTCTCTGGATGTGGATAGTATTCTTTCTCATAGGTCTCTCAGAATTGTCCTGTATTATTGCATTGCTGCTAGTAGAGAAGTCCAATACATTCAATTATGTCACAGTGTATCCATCTCTGTGTATGAGGTTCTTCTGGTTCTGCTCCTTTCACTCTGCATCAATTTCTGGAAGTGGTTGCAGTTCATATGGAATTTCTCCAATTCATTCTTTCTTTTAACACAATAGTATTCCATCACCAACAGATACCACAATTTGTTTAACTATTCCCCAATCAAAGAGCAACCCCTCATTTTCCAATTTTTTGCCATCACAAAGAGTGTGGCTATAAATATTTTTGTTCAAGTCTTTTTCCTTATTATCTCTTTGGGGTATAAACCCAAAAGTGGTATGGTTGTATGAAAGGGCAGACAGTCTTTTAAAGCAATTTGGGCATAGTTCCAAATATACATATATTGTATAGAAAAGTTTTTATCTTAACCAAAAGAACATGCAGGATATCCAAAAGAATCACAGGCACCTATAAACAAAATTAAAGCTGCAAAAAAGACTAAAAGATTGTTCTGTAACATGTCATTTCTTTTTTCAAAATTAGAATAATAAATTTAGATGTGGAAAAGGATATTTGAAGTCATGTTGTTTAGTACCTTCATTTAACAGATGAGCCTCCTTTATATGGAACCATGTTCTGGAGGCACAGGAAAGCTAACTGACTTATTCTGTATAGATAGTAAATATCAAACCTGAAATACAAATCGAAGTCATCAGAATTCACATCTAGTATTCTATTTAACCATTGCTTACTGAGTAATGATCAAACTCATGAGCCTGTCATTTAATTCCTTTCAAATATGGCAATAGTATAATTTCCCAGAATTATCTCATGCTCTTACATTCATTCATTTTGTGCTCCAATTAAGCTATGTTTCCAATATAGTCTAAAACTTCTTGTCCCAATGTCACTGCTCACACTATTCTTCATGACAAGATGTATTTATCTCCCTGAATTTGTTGATTTTCTTTCTCTATTTCAAAGTGCAACTCACATGCTTCTTTCTCTATGAAAACTTTCCAGGTGAAGGTGGCAGAATAGGACAAAACTTCCTTGTTCTTCCAATTCCCCCCTCAAGCTATTAAAATACTCCACAGAATCAATGCTAAAAGTTGCAAAAATATACAAGTCAGAAGTGAAATAATGGCCAAGGACAACTAGGGAGGAAGGTCTCTGACTTTCCTAGGCTTAGTTTTACCAGATCGCAGACATACTCTGGAAAAAACAATTAAGAGTCAACAAAAAGAAAGTTCAGGTAGCAGGACCAGCAGTCTCACCTTCTCACCTTGTCTGCTTAACCTGGGAGTTTGCATCTTGTAGCAGGTATCAGTGGAGGTGATAGAAAGAAGTTCCTGGGAGCAGGTGTGCCCATTGCAGCCTTGGCTTCAGAGATCTCACAGCTTGGGATTCATCATATAACAGACAAAACAAAATCAATGAGTGCTGAGGCCCAGAGGGCAAAACCTGTAGCCTCACATGTATGTTAGCCCTGGGAGCTTACATTTCAATGGTAGATACTGGTGGAGTAAATAGATTGAAAACCCTGGGAAAGGCTTGTGGGCTAAAACTGTGGGCCCAAGAGATACCCATCCACTCACAGCATGGGTTTGACCTTTGACCAGGAAAGAATTGGATCGGCTTAGGGTAGAACCAGACACCTGCTCTATCCTCTGCTGTGACATTAAGAAAGGAATAGGGAAGGGAAAGCACACACAGAAGGGGATAGAGTAGGTGGGGCAAGGGGAGACCAGGGATTACACTTGACCCTGGATTATAGAAATTGGAATAAGTAGAACTGAAGAAATAACAAACTCAAAAAAATTCTGAAAACTGAGGATCCAGCCTCTACTCTATAGGAATCCTGGGTCTCTAGAATAAAAATAATAATTAAGCCTACTAACCTGGTCACTACTTTTTAAATGAGTAAGCAATGGAGAAAGAACACAACTTTTTTGAGCTCTTATGAGGACAGAGAAGACATGGATTCAAACTCAAGGGATAGTAAAGTAAAAATACCTACTTTTAAAACAGAAAAGAAAAATGGTAAATTGTCCCAAGCTCAAAAATATCTTTTGGAAGAGCTTAGAAAAGATCTCAAAAAGAAATGAAAGAGGTTGAGGGAAAATTAGAAGAAAATATTAAGAGCAATACAAGGAAATCAAGAACACTATGAAAGAGTACACAAATGGAAAAAAAGAGATCAAGAAACTTATGGAAGAAAATGATTCATTAAGAAATAGAATCGGGTTAGTAAAGATGGTACTTATGTACTTACATGCACCTTATTCCTCCAAAATTACTCTGCAAAATCCTAATACATAACTTGTCAAAATAAATTATGTAGCAGAATCATCCACTAAAAGAAAAGATGAAATGATTTTTTAGGCCAAAACAACTTAGAAAGGGGGATAGAAATATTTATTGTACCATGGGGGAAATGGAGTACATACTAGAACTCCAAGGCAGACCCCACCATTGCTATAGGACTTGGGGGCTTCTGAATCAGTAGCAAACCTTCTGGGACTCTTAGCCATAGATGGCAAGGAAGGGTCAGAAAAGTACTCAGAAGGAGATTACAATGGTCCCTTTGCTATCCCTGGATGCAAGACTCTTGTTGCATTGCCCAGATCCAGATCCAGGTCCCAGTTGTGGGTTGTGGTCTCAAGGTGAGGAGGAACATTGGCATACACCAGTGTTTCTGATCTCTTAGAAACAGGGGTCCCTGGTCACAGTTCCATGGTGGAAAAGAGTGCTTGCGGTTACTAGCAGAGAAGAACACAGGAAGGCAGGTTATTAAACACACTTTCCTTACATTATACCACCTTGGAAGAACTGAAAGCTTATAGCTTTCTAGATCTTGCTCTGAACGCAAGTGCACAAAGAACCAACTTGTAGCATTGCTGAAACCACAGTTACAGAAGACAACTTTAACAGTTTTGTTAAAGTTAAAAGTAAAGAAAAAGGCTTGAAGTGAACAAACAACAAAAAGAAACTCAATACAGAAAATTGTTTTGGTGACATTTCTTCCAAGTAACACTCTACATCAGTGATGGTGAAACTTTTAGAGACTTAGTGCCCAAACTGCAACCTTCATGTTGAATGTGAACCCCTTATTTTACTCCAGACAGGGGAGGGAGGAAGTGCTCCCATTGGGCTGCTGGACACAGGGGTAAGTGATGTGAGAAATGTCTCCAGCTATGCTTGAAGAGTGAGAAGGGAGCCACCCCTCCCCCTCACACATATGCCACAGGTTCACCAACATGGCTCTACATTATGAAATGTTACCGATATGCATTGTTCTGAGGAATGAATGTTCTAAATAGCTCAAACAAGTTTGCAAAATTCAGTTGTTAAATTTTCAGTATGGGCACTTATACTTCAAAAATCAGCAAGTGCAACAAAATGGGCTTTCATTTATTGTTTTGTTGATTTTTGAGAATGTGATTAATGTAACTTAGAAGTTTGTTGTGGGGATACACACACACACACACACACACACACACACACACACACACACATATATATATATATATATATTTCCTTTTAAAGATGACATATTTAAACATTTGTAATCACATCTTTGGGAGAGAGAGTTTTCTCAGTGGAATTCTTCCTGGTAATATAATTACCATTGTGGAAAAGAAAAGAATCTAGAATAATTGGATGATAGTACTTTTACATTATTTTGCCTAACATCTTCCTTTTACAGTTGAGAAAACAACCCCAAATAAGGATGATATTCTTGCCCAAATAGTAAAACTGGGCAAAATTAAATAAAGAGAATCACAACCAAGGAAAGCTGACTCATTCTAGTGTTCTTCTCCTGAAAAGATTTGTTAAAGAATTAATTTTAAGAACCTCTTCTGGACTGCTTCAATCAATTTTTTCCACATAAAAAATGCTCCAGGAAAACATGGTCATGTGGGAGGCAGAAGGTGACATTGTTACACAACAGGCTCCTGAACCCCATTAGTTATCAGAATCTTAGCACCTGTCTCTTGGGTTACCTTCACTTTTCCTTCATGCTCTATCGCCCTTCATGGTATAGCTGACAAGTGGTTCAATGCTGTTTTAAATCAATTGAGTTGAATCAGCTATTCATTGAAGCTGCCTTTTCATTAAGTAATTCTAGACAAAGTTAGAATGCTATTAGTAAATACCCCAAAGACCAATCAAAATAATGTGGTCATCATAATTAACAAAAAACCTAATTGAAATAATCAACAACTTCAGCAAAGTCATAATTTACAAAATAATCCAATATAAACCCATTTGGCCAAGAAAATATAAAATGAAGATACAGAAAAAAGAATTCCATTCAAAATAACACTAGACATTATAAAATACTTGGAGGTATTCCTACCAAAACAAACCCAGCAACTATATGGACACAATTACAACAAACTCTTCACACAAATAAAATCCCAAGCAGACTTAAACAATTGGAAAAAAATTCATTTTTAGGGATAGACCAAGCCAATATAGTGAAAATGATAGCCCTACCTAAATTAATTTGCCTATTCAGGGCAATATCAAAAAACCTCCCAAAAATTAGTTCATAGAACTCAAAAGAATAACAACAATGTTCATCTGGAAAAACAAAAAGCAAGAATATCAAGGGAATTAATAGAAAAGGAAGGAAGAGGCTTGGCTACCAGATATCAAAGTATACTCCAAAGTGGTAATATTCAAAACAATTTGGTACTGGCTAAGAAATAGAGTGGTGGATCAGTGGAATAGATTAGGTAATCAACACATGGAAGTTAATGTCTGCAGTAACTTCATGTTTGATAAGCCCAAATATCCAAACTTTTGGGGAAAGAACTCACATTTACCAAAAACTGTTAGAAAAACTGGAAAGCTATATGTAAGAGATTAGGTATGGATTAGCATCTTACACCATTCACCAGGATAAAGTAAAAATTGATACTTGATACTATAAAGGATGAAACCATAAACAAATTACAGGAATATTAAAATGTTTATCTGTAAGACTTATAGATAAGGGAAAAATATATTATCAAAAAAGACAGAGACACCATTATGAAAAATGATATAGATAGTTTTGGTTACCCTAACTTAAAAAGTTTATACAGATAAAAAAGATTAGAATCAAAATTAGAAGGGAAATAGCAAATATGAAGAAAAAACTTTTATAGCAAGTATCTTTGACAAAAGTATATATATATAACTTATCCAATGTATATGAATGCAAAGCATTCCCCAATTGAAAAATGGTCAAAGTATATGAATAGGCAGTTCTCAGAGGAATAAATTTAAACTGGCCATATTAATATGAAAAATACTCCAAATCTGTTTATTATAAAAAGGCAAATTAAAACAACTCTGTGATACCACCTCACACCTATCATATTAGACAACATGACCAAAAACTAAAATGAAAAATGTTGAAAGGGATGTGGGAAGATTTGGGCACTAGCACACTGTTGGTGGAATGGTAAATTGATATTAATATTCTGGAGAACAATATGGAATCAGGCTCTAAGGGCCACAAAACTATGCATACTCTTTGACCCAGCATTACCAGTATTAGGTCTGTATCCCAAAGAGATCAGAGAGAAGGGAGAAAGTATTCACGTGTACCAAAATATTTCTAGCAACTCTTTTTATAGTGGCAAAGAATTGGAAACTGAGGGAGTGTCCATCACTTGGAGAATGGAACAAGTTGTGTTATGTGATTGTAATGGAATATTATAGCACTCTAATGAATAATGAACAGTATGAGTTGAGAAAAATCTGGAAACACTCGTATGAACTAATGCAAAGTGAAGTGGGCCAAACCTGGAGAACAATGCATATAGTGTTAGAAATATTATATGGTGACCAACTGTAAAGGACTATACCATTATCAGGAAAGCAAGTCTCCAAGATAACCACAAGGGATTCATGAATAAAAGACTATCCACCGCCAAGGAATAAACTGTTGGAATCTGAGTTAAAATAGAGTGGTCTGGGAAATTTCTAAAGAACATGTATAACGTCTTAGATTGTAGCTGGTGGCATACCGAATAAACTCACTGATCTTTCTTGTACTTGAAATGGAAATCAGATAGGAATGCCTGGTGTTAGTGCTAATTTAAAAGCTAGAGAATGATCATTTTAGTAATTTTTCATGTATGCAAGTGGGACATGTTCCCAGCAGTGATGGACACCAAGATGACTAGGAGAGCCACCATCAGAGTAACAATAAGAGGGAAGATCTGACAAAAGATGAGGAAAATGTTATCTGGTTGAATCCAACAATGATATTTAGAAATTATACAATAAATTATTTTGAACATATATATGTATATATAAAAACAATTTCAAGGGATAATGTAGATAGGACAAATTTTGATTGGGAATTATTTAATGTATTTCATACTAGCCAAAAAAACAACCTGCCAATCATTAGGAATATATCCTGCGGCTATTATAGGGCAGGAGATTAATGAGATTAAACCTTAAAATGACTTCAGCAATAAAGAATCTACCATCTTTAAAAAGCAATAATCAATAGATTTCTCCTTTCCTGGTTCCCCATTGTGCAATGAACTACCCTCTGGAGACAATGAGAAAGCAATCTATTTTCATAACTTTCAATTGTCCCTCCTAAATAACCAGGTTTGAAGGATCTTTTGGTTTGCATAACTGGCTCCAACTCTACATTTTTCCCCTTGGAAAATCATTAGCTTACATACATGGTGTTTTTCAGACTATAGAATGCTTTGCTTACAAATGGGGAAGGTAATTAGTATTACTACTATAATTCCTATTTTATTTGTGAAGAAATTTAATCTCAGATGCATTAAATTATTTGCTGCTAGTCTCACACAGTTGACAAGTATCAGAGTCATGCCTTGAACTTAGGTCTCCTCAATTCAAGTGTAGTACACTTTACATTATATTCTCATTGGGCATATTCAGCCACATATGCCAGAGAATTTAAGCAGCTGGCATTTAATCCCTCCCTATAACATAGCCAACAGGTGGTCCAACTGACTTTTGTTGATGGTTTCAAAAGAAGGTGAACCTACTCCTTCCAAAGAGAACCTACTTAATTCACTTGTATCTACTTATTAACAAGTTAGGATGTTGCAACAATATTTTGAATTTCAATTTATGTCATTACAACCATTACCCATTGTTCATAGTTCTGTTTTCTAATGGGTTATAATGTGTAAGAGAGGATATAAATATATATTTGTATATATAATAGATATAAAATAATAGATGTATACATATATATATATATATATAAATGCATGTATATGGATATATGCATGTTCACATCTTTCTTATGCATATATGTATGCATGTAAGCAGTCTTTTCTTCTGATTGCCCTAAGAGTCAGATAATTATCTTATCTTTAAATAATTATGATAACTAGAATTGTATAAACCTGACCTACCTCACCAGGAATAAAATGACTGTCTTCTGACACCATGTTAACTTATAACTTAATATACCACTGTCCTTAGGATAAAGACCATAGCATCAACTCATAAAGATGTAATTTCAGGACATCAGAAAGTTTGTTCATCCTCTTACTTCATTCAAAGGGTTATTCTATTTTTCAACATAGCTGTAATACTCAAGGGGAAAAATTTTATATAGTTGTAATTTAAAGGAACACCTATATATTAGTTTGATATCTTTAAAGAACATTTAAAGCATGATTTATTTCATTTCTTATTGGGATAAAAGCTTTTTTAGTTCTTCTCTAAGTATATATATGAAATGAAAATCATATTTCTTCTTTACTGCCAGAAATACAATGTCTGATTTCATGACAGGATGTGATTCCTGGAATTATCATTTTTCCCCCTTTGGTAATTGTTATGTTCACACTTTCTATGAAATGTCTGAGATAAGGGTTTAATTTAGATTAATAAGATAATTATTTTGTGACAAACGAATGCCAAATAGTTTTGAAAAACCACCTTAAGAGGGGGTTCTTGACTTGACATTGGTTATCTATCATGTAGAAGACCTGACTTTTGAACTCTAGCAATATTTCCCAAGAATCAGATGAGATAATTTTTTAATATATACTATAATTATTCTACTTTCATAGGTATTATATTCTTCATTGAATGTTTCCTTTCAATTCACATTAAACATTTATCAAGTATCTATTAAATAGTAGTCCATTTAGTAAGTTCTGGAGATACAAAGACAAAAATGGAGTTTCTTCTATCCTTGAGAGACTTAGAATCTGTTACTGTTCCCCATTTCTTTATTTCCTATGGAAGGATGTGTGGTTAGAAGTCAACTTTCTGAAACTCATGAAAAGTGAAATATACAGAATAGTTAGAAAATCTCCAATAAATCAACAAATAAATATTTATCAAATAAATTCTATGTAATAGATACTATGCTGAGCATTGGATATATAAAAAGAAAGAAAAGACAGCCTCACTTTCAAGAAGCTCAGAATCTAATGGGGGAGATAACATGCAAACACATATAAAAGAAACATGCAACATATAGGATAAACAGGAATAACAGATGGAAGACATTATAATTAGGCATTGGGCTCTAGAAGAAAGGTTTCCTGTAGAAGACAACATTTTATTTGGACCTTAAAGGAATCCAGGGTTGGTAGTAGTGAAGATGAGAAGCAAGAATATTCCAGGCATGGGGGACAGTCAGAGAAAATGCCTGGAGCCAAGAGATGAAGTGTCAAATTTGTGGTTTAGCAAAGACACTGGGTTCACTGAATATAAGATTATTTGGCAGGAGTAAGGTTGAATACTGAAAAGGTAGAAGAGAGATGTGGTAGAAAGGGCTTTTAAGAACAGGGAATTTTACATTTGTTCCTGGATTTAATATGGAACCATAGGAGTTAATTGAGTATGGTGGTGATATGGTTATACCTGTGCATTACAAAAACTACTTAGTGCTGAATGGAGTGGGGAAAAGCATGATGCATGCCACCAGTGGACTATATGTATAGTCCAAGTTTGAGGTGATAAGAGCCTGCACTAAAATTACAGCAGTGTCAAAGTAGAGAAAGCATCATATGCAAAACATATAATTGAGTTAAAATTAACAAGTAGTCAACAAAAAGCAAAGAGGATTGAAAAGGAATGGACAGACAAGTAGAATAATCAGAAAATGCTTGTTCTTCTAAATGTAAAGAGAGAAGAGAGTATCCAGGAGGAAAAGGTGATCAACATTGTCAAAAGATGGAGAGAGGCCAAGGCCTTTGAATTTGACAACTAAGAAATCATTGTAACTAGAGAAAGCAGTCAGAATGGCTGCATGATTTCATCAACCTTTGTTAAGTAGCACATGTGTAGAAATAAAGGTGGTAAATGGTTTTTCATTTGGAAAAAAGGGAATCCCTTAATAGCAGAGCAAGTGATTGTAATATTTCCTTCATTTTTTCACCCCACCCATTTTAAATTCAAGGGGTAATTTAAAAGGACAGTCTCATCCAAACCACATACTTATTTCTGAGAAAGGGCATAGCTTTTCCCAAACTTTGTTCAGAGGATGCCCCCATCTCTGATTTATTCTTGTTCTCTAGTTCTCTGTCTATAATTCCTTGTATCTCAAAGGTTTCTCAGTCATTGGTCAGGTTGAACTAATAGAATTACTAAATAGCCAATATTCATATTTTTCCTATTATCAACTGAGAAATCCAAATGTGTTTCAACGCAATATGACTAACTCAAGCATGGTATCAATACTGAAGAGTAATTTGTGTTTAGATTTTCCAAGTTAATACATTCAAGGCCTACAACATGAATAATATTTTTTCCCTTTTCTAGAGAAGGGCTGTTGCAATAGAAAATATAGGGAGTTTAGCGTAGTAGAGTCTGGGTTAAAATTCTGACTTTGCTACTCATGTGTTCTTGGGCAAGTTTTTTTTGTTTGTTTAATCTCTCTAGACCAAAGTTACCACATTTGTAAAATGAAATAGTAGGAATAGAAGATCTCAAAAATGTTTCTAAGAAAACGTCTTCTAGTTACCCTGTTGATAATAAAAATTTTTAATATTTACCAAGAATTTCTTTTCTTCTAGGGATACAAATCACTTGAAATTATTGAGTCCCTTAAAGAAAATATTTTTTCCTTTTTTTTTCCTCTGCTCTTCTAATTACCTTACTGTGATTCTCTTAAGTTCTGTTTTGGGCAGCAAACTTTCTGTTTAAGTTTGTTTTTTTTTCTTTATGAATGCTGTGAAGTCTTCAATTTTATTGAATGACTATACTTTTCCCTGCAAAAATATAGTAAGTTTTTCTGGAGAGTTGATTCTTGGTTCTACGCCCAGTTCTCTTGCTTTCCAGAATATTGTATTCCATGTTAATTAAGAATTATTATTATCAACAGCATAACTAGAAGAAGTTTTCATAGATGGAAGTGATAAACTATATAGGATTAAATGGATATATATATATATATATATAAAACTAGAGGGAGAAGAAAGTAGATAATATTAAGAAAAATGGGAAAGCAGACAAAATGGAGTAAATTTATATTCCATAAAGAAGCGTATGGGACAAACAGGGGAGAAGATCAATACATGGGAAGGGTAAAGAGGTTGGAGAAAAGAAATACTTAATACTTAAGTGCATTGAAATTAACTTAAAGAGGGAAGAACAATCAGATCCATTGTGGCAGAGAATTGATTCACACCTTATAGAGAAGTAGAAGGGTAAGAAAAGGACTGGTGGGGAGGGAAGCCACACTAGGGAGGGAGAGGGTGGGGAGGTTAGCTTAAAAAGACTCTGAAGAATAAGAGGGGAATAAGAAGGGAGAGTGGAGGAAGGGAAATACAATAAGGGATGGGATCAGGGGAACTAACTAAAAACAAAACACTGGTATGGAAGGATAGAGTGAAAGAAGAAAGGGCAGGTCAAGGAGAGAGAATCAAAATGTCTGGGAATATACAGTTCATAATTATAACTCTGAATATGAATGGGATGAACTCGTCCCATAAAATGGAAGGAAATACCAGAGTGGATTAGAAACCAAAATCCTACCATATGTTGTCTGCAAGAAACACACATGAGACAGGCATACATATATAGAGTAAAAATGAAAGGCAGGAGCAAAATCTATTGGACTTCAACTGAGAAAAAAGAAGGCAAGAGTTGCAATCATGATATCTGATACAGTCAAAGTAAAAATAGATCTGGGTAAAAGATATAGGAAACATAATTACATCCTGATAAAAGGCAGTATAAAAAATGAAGAAATATCAATACTCAACACGTGTGCACCAAATGGTATAGCATCCAAATTTCTAAAGGAGAAGCTAGTGGAACTCAAGAATAAAATAGATAGCACAACTATACCAGTGGGTGCCCTCAACCTTCCCATATCAGATCTAGATAAATAAAACAAGAAAAATTAGAGTTAATAGATATGTGGAGAAAAACAAATAGTGACAAAATGGAATACACCTTCTTTTCAGCAGCACATGGAACATTCGCAAAGATTGACAATGTACTAGTGCATAGAAACATGGCAAACAAATGCAAACAAGCAGAAATAATAAATGCAATATTATCAGATCATACTACAATAAAAATAGTTATTAGCAAGGATATATAAACAGGGAAACCAAAAACTAACTGGAAATTAAATAATATGATTCTCCAAAATAAGTTAAAGAACAAATCAGAGAAACAATAATTTCATTGACGACAATGACAATGATGAGACTTCTTAACAAAACTTATGGGACACAGCCAAAGCAGTTCTAAGGGGAAAATTTATATCATTGAGTGCATATATTAACAAATTAGGGATGTGAGAGTTTAATGAATTGAGCATGAAACTTAAAAAAATAGTAAGTGAACAAGTTAAAAATCCCCAGATGAAAATTGAATTAGAAATAGTAAAAATCAAATTAGACATTAATAAAATTGAAAGTAAAAGATGAATTGAATTAATACATAGAACTAGAAGCTGGTATTTTGAAAAAACAGATAAAATAGACAAAGTACCGGTAAATCTAAGTAAAAAATGTAAAGAAGAAAACCAAATTAACAGTATCAAAGATGAAAAGGGAGACCTCACTATTAACAAAGAGGAAATTAAGGCAATCATTAAAAACTATTAAACCCAATTATATGGCAATAAATATAGCAATCTAGGAGATATACATGATATTTACAAAAATATAAATTGCCTAGATTAACAGCCAAAGAAATAGAACACTTAAATAATCCATTATCAGAAAAAAAATTGAACAAGCCATCAAAGAACTCCCTAAGAATAAATTGCCAGGGCCTGATGGATTCAAAAATGAATTCTATCAAAAATTCAAAGAACAACTTATCCCAATACTATACAAATTATTTGACATAATAAGCAAAAATGGAGTACTACCAAATTCCATTCATGACAATAATATGGTACTGATTCCAAAACCAGGCTGACCAAAAACAAAGAAAGAAAACTGCAGACCAATCTTCCTAATGAACAAAGATGAAAAAATCTTAAATAGAATACTAGCAAAAAGACTCCAGCAAGTGAACATGAGGTTTATCCATCATGATCAAGTAGGATTTATACCAGAAATTCAAGGATGGTTAAACATCGGAAAAACCATCCATATAATTGACCATATCAACAAGCAAACCAAAAAAAAAACAACAACACATGATTTTCTCAATAAATGCAGAGAAAGCCTTTGACAAAATACAACACCCATTCCCATTGAAAATACTGGAAAGTATAGGAACAGAAGGACCTTTCCTAAAAATAATAAACAGTATATATCTAAAACCATCAACAAGCATCATATGCAATGGGAATAACTTAGGAACCTTCCCAATAAGATCAGGCATGAAAAAAGAATGCCCATTATCACCTCTATTATTTAACATTATACTAGAAACAGTAGCAGTAGCAATTAGAGAAGAAAAAGAAATTGAAGGTATTAAAATAGTCAATGAGGAGACTATACTATCATTCTTTGCAGATGATATCATGGTCTACTTAAAAAATCCTAGAGAATCAACTAAAAAGCTAGTAGAAATAATCAACAACTTTATTTATTTTTTTTAATATTTTACTTTTTTAGGAAAATTTTCCATAGTTACATGATTTTTGTTTTCACTTGCCCCTTGACTCCTCCTTAATCTGCATCATATCCAACATGCATTTCCAGTGGTTTTAACATGTGTGATGAATCAAGACTTATTTACTGATTATTGATAGCTGCATTGGTGTGGTCGTTTCGGGTCTACATCCCCAACCATGAGCGCATCAACCCATATGTTCAAATGGTTGTTTTTCTTCTGTTTTTCCACTCCTGCAGTTCTTCCTCTGAATGTAGATAACATTCTATTCCATAAATCCCTCAGAATTGTCCTGGTTCATTGCATTGCTGCCAGTACAGAAGTCCATCACATTCGATTTTACCACAGTGTATCAGTCTCTGTATACAATGTTCTTCTGGCTCTTCTCCTTTCACTCTGCATCAATTCCTGGAGGTTTCTCCAGTTCAGAATGAATTTCTCCAGTTTATTATTCCTTTGAGCATAATACTATTCCATCACCAACATATACCACAATTTTTTTTAGCCATTTCCCAATTGAAGGGCATCCCTTTGTTTTCCAGTTTTTTACCACCAGAAAAAGCACAGCTATGAATATTTTTATACAAGTCTGTTTATCTATGATCTCCTTGGGATACAAACCCAGCAATGCTGTGGCTGGATCGAAGGGGAGGCAGTCTTTTAGAGCATTTTGGGTATAGTTACAAATTGCCATCCAGAATGATTGGATCAGTTCACAACTCCACCAGCAGTGCATTAATGTCCCAGTTTGGCCACATCCCCTCCAACATTCATTACTCTCCCCTTCTATCATTTTAGCCAATCTGCTAGGTGTGAGGTGGTATCTCAGAGTTGTTTTGATTTGCATTTCTCTAATTATTAGAGATTTAGAACACTTTCTCATGTGCTTAATGATAGTTTTGATTTCTTTATCTGAAAATTGCCTATTCATATCCCTTGCCCATTTATCATTTGGGGAATGGCTTGATTTTTTTATACAATTGATTTAGCTCCTTGTATATGTGAGTAATTTGACTTCTGTCAGAGTTTTATGTTATAAAGATTTTTCCCCGTTTTTTGTTTCCCTTCTGATTTTGGTTGCATTGTCTTTGTAGAAAAAAATTTAATTTAATATAATCAAAATTATTTATTTTACATTTTGTAATTTTTTTTAACTCTTGGTTGGTTTTAAAAATTTCCCTTTCCCATAGATCTAACAGGTATACTATTCTATGTTCACCTAATTTTCTTATATTTTCCTTCTTTATATTGAAGTCATTCACCCATTCTTAATTTATCTTGGTGTAGGGTGTGAGATGTTGGTCTAAACCTAATCTCTCCCATATTATTTTCTAATTGTCCCAACAGATTTTGTCAAACAGTGGATTTTTGTCCCAAAAATTAGGCCCTTTGGGTTTATCATAGACTGTCTTGCTGACATCACTTACCCCAAGTCTATTATACTGATCCTCCCTTCTGTCTCTTAGCCAGTACCATACTGTTTTGATGACTGCTGCTTTATGATATAGTTTAATATCTGGTACTGCTATGGTACATTCCTTCACGTTTTTTCATTATTTCCTTTGATATTCTTGACCTTTTGTTATTCCAAATGAACTTTGTTATAGTTTTTTTCTAATTCAGTATAGAAGATTTTTGGTAGTTTGATAGGTATAGCACTAAATAGGTAAGTTAATTTGGGTAGAATGGTCACTTTTATTAAGTTAGCTCTTCCTACCTATGAGCACTCAACGTTTTTCCTATTGTTTAGATCTAGTTTTAATTGTTTGGAAAGGTTTTTGTAGTTGTTTTCCTATAATTCCTGTGTTTCTTTTGGTAGATATATTCCTAAGTATTTCATACTGTCTAGGGTGATTTTAAATGGTGTTTCTCTTTTTAGCTCTTGCTGCTGTGATTTGTTGGAAACAAAAAAAATGTTGATGATTTATGTGCATTTATTTTGTATTCTGCAACTTTGCTAAAGTGGTAGATTATTTCTACAAGCTTCTTATTTGATTCTCTAGGATTTTTTAAGTAGACCATCATATCATCTGCAAAGAGTGATAGTATAGTCTCCTCATTGCCTATTTTAATACCTTCAATTTCTTTTTCTTCTCTAATTGCTACTGCTAGTGTTTCTAGTATAATGTTAAATAATAGAGGTGATAATGGGCATTCTTTTTTCATGCCTGATCTTATTGGGAAGGTTTCTAAGTTATTCCCATTGCATATGATGCTTGTTGATAGTTTTAGATATATACTGATTTTTGTTTGTTAGATTGTTGATATGGTCAATTATGTGGATGGTTTTGCTAATGTTGAACCATCTGTGCATTCCTTGTATAAATCCCACCTGATCATGGTGGATGATCCTCTTGATCACTTGCTAGAGTCTCTTTGCTAGTATTCTATTTAAGATTTTTGCATCTATGTTCATTAGGGAGATTGGTCTGCAGTTTTCTTTCTTTTTTTGATCTACTTGCCTTTGGAATCAGTACCATATTTGTATCATAAAGAAATCTCGTAGAACTCCTTCTTTTCTTATTATGTCAAATATTTTGTATAGTATTGGAATTATTTTTTTCTTTGAAGGCTTGATAGGATTTACTTGTGAATCCATCTGTTCCTGGGGATTTTTTCTTAGGGAGTTCTTTGATGGTTTCTTCAATTTCTTTTTCTGATATTGGATTATTTAAGTATTCTATTTCTTCTACTGTTAATTTAGGCAATTTATATTCATGTAAATATTCATCCATCTCACCTAGATATCTATGTTTATTGCCATATAATTGCACAGAATAATTAATGATTGCCTTGATTTCCTCTTCATTAGCAGTGAAGTCTCCCTTTTCATCTTTGATACTAATGATTTGGTTTTCTTCTTTCCTTTTTAAAATTAGATTAACCATAATTTTGTCAATTTTATTTGTTTTTTCAAAGTATCAGCTTCTAGTGTTACTTATTTGTTCAATAGTTCTTTTACTTTCTATTTTATTGATTTCCCCTTTAATTTTTTTAAATCTCTAATTGAGGTTATAGCTGGGGATTTTAAATTTGCTCCCTTCCTAGTTTTTTAATTTGCATGCCCAGTTCATTGATCTTTGCCCTTTCTAATTCGTTAATATATGCACTCAAGGATATACATTTCCCCCTGAGTACTGCCTTAGCTGCATCCCACAGAGTTTGGTAGGATGTCTCATCATTGTTATTCTATTCAATGTAATTATTGATTGTTTCTATGATTTCTTCTTTAACTACTGATTTTGGAGTATCATATTATTTAATTTCCAATTATTTTTTGGTTTGGTTGTCCATGTGCCCTTAATAATTATTATTTTTTGCATTATGATCTGAGAAGTACATTTATTATTTCTGCTCTTTTGCATTTGTTTGCAATGTTTCTATGCCTTATTATATGGTCAATCTTTGTCAATATACTATGTGCAGCTGAAAAGAAGGTGTATTCCTTTTTTTCCCCTATTTATTTTTCTCTACATATATATTAAATCTAATTTTTCTAGGATTACATTCACCTCTCTTATCTCTTTCTTATTTAATTTTTGGTTTGATTTATCTAGATCTGAAAGAGGAATATTTAGATCTCCCACTAGTATAGTTTTACCATGTATTTCCTTCTTGAGTTCAGCCAGTTTCTCTTTTAGGAATTTGGATGCTATACCATTTGGTGCATTCATATTGACTTCTGTTATTTCCTTATTGTCTATACTGCATTTTATCAGGATGTAATTACCTTCCCTGTCTCCTCTAATCATATCTATTTTTATTTTGGCTTTGTCAGCAATCATGACTGCCACTCCTGCCATTTTTTTCTCATTTGAAGCCCAAAAGATTTTGCTCCACCCCTTGACCTTAAACCTGTGTGTACCACCTGCCTCATATGTGTTTCTTGTAGACAACATTTTGGTGTGTAATCCACTCTGCTATTTGCTTCTGTTTTATGAGAGAGTTCATCCCATTCAAAGTTATAATTATCAGTTGTGTATTCCATAATATTTTTATATCCTCTTCTAGTTCTACCCCTTCTTACATTATTTCCTTTTAAACCAGTGGTTTGTTTTAGACAAGTCCCCCTTGTCTCCTTCCTTGATTTACTTCCCTTTCCACCCAGTCCCTTATTATTCCCCTCTTTTTATTTCTTTAAGGTCTAATTAATTCCCTACCTTCTCTCGTTCCCTCCCTTTTTTGACCTCCCCACACCCCTGCTCCCCTTGGTTAATCCCTTCTGACTTTCTCAGTAGTGTTAGATAGAATTCTATATCCCAATGGATATAGCTACTCTTCCCTCTCAGGATTAATTCCGCTTAGAGTAAGGTTTAAATATTACCTCTTAATGCTCTCTTACTCTCCTTCTTATAATAGTATTTATCCCCTCCCCTTGCCATGCTCACTTTGTGTGGTATGGAATATCCTATTTTTATTATTCATTCAAGTTTCTCTTGGTGTCATCTACTATTCACCCTCTCCTTTTTTTCCCCACCCTGTCTCATCTTAGACCATTTAGTGCTCCAACCTCTCCCTAGAAGAATAATTCTTCTAATTACTATAAGGGTGAACACAGTTTTTGGAAATTACACATAACATTTCTCCAAATAGGAAAACAAATTATTGGATCTTATTGAAGCCCTTAAAGAGGCAAATTTAAAATTAAGAGTTTTATTTCTTTCCCTTCTGTTTCTTATTTACCTTTTCATGTTTCTCTTGGTTTTTGTGGTTGGATATCAAACTTTTCATTTAGTCCTGGACTTTTCTGTGCAAATACTTGAAAATCCTCTATCTTGTTGAATGCCCATACTTCCCCATGGAAGTATATAGTCAGTTTTAATGGGTAGGTGATGCTTGGTTGTAGACCCAGTTCTCTTGCCTTTCTAAATATCATATTCCATGCCTTGTGGTCTTTTAGTTTGGAGGCTACCAGATCCTGTGTGATCCTGATTGGTGCTCTTTGATATCTGAATTGTCTCTTTCTGGCTTTTTATAATAGTTTTCTTTTACTTGGAAGCTCTTGGATTTGGCTATTATATTCCTGGGGTTTGTCTTTTCAGCGTTTAGTGTAGATGGTGATCTATGGATTGTTTCAATGTCTATATTGCCCTCTTATTGTAGAACTTCAAGGCAGTTTTGCTGAATAATTTCTTTTAGTATGTAGTCCAAATTTCTATTAATTTCTTCTTTTTCAGGAAGACCAATGATTCTCACTTTGTCTCTTCTAGACCTGTTTACTAGGTCTATTAACTTCTCATTGAGATAGTTCCCGTTTCCTTCTATTTTGTCAGTCTTCTGTCTTTGCTTTATTAATTCTTGTTGTCTTGTGTGATCATTGGCTTCTAATTGAACAATTCTAGCCTTTAGAGCCTTGTTTTTGGCTAAAATATTTTGGTTTCCTTTTCATTCTTGTCTATCTAGTTCTTGAAGGCTTAGCTATTCATTTCTGGTCTTCAATTTGCTCATCATTTCATTTGATTTCTAAGCCTCACTTTCTAATTGTGAAATTCTGCCTTTTAAACTGTTATTTTCTTGCCAGATCTCTTACATCTTTCACATGATCTCAGATTGGAACTCTTCAAGATGTTGTGACCCATTTTCATTTTTTGGGGGAAGGTTTGGATGTCATTAAATCTTTGTCCTCCTCTGTTTTCTGTTTTTTTTTTCTGTGCAGAAGTTATCAAGTGTTAGGGTTTTTTTTTTCCTTGTCGTCTTATTTATTTCTTGGGCTTTGCTTGGCATCATTGTGCTTTATCTGCCAGAAGTCTGAGTAAGGCAATCTGATTCTCTTTGTATGGATTTAGGGAGCAGTTTTTTTCTGAGGATACTTTGTGAGTCTGCTGGTTTCTCTGGGGTCCCTTCTGGGGTCTCTGGTCTAGCTGTTTTCAGGGTCTAGCCCCCGTGTTCCTAGCCAGCTGCCCAGAGGCTTAGCCCAAGCTTGCTCAACCACCTGAGGTTTTCCCCCTGAGTCTGAGCATGCTGGGAGTTGCTGCCACCTCTCTCAGCCCACTCCCATGTCCAAGATCTGAGTTTTCCAGCCACCTGGGGTTTCAGGTCTTGCTGCTCTCAGAGGCAAGCTCCTAGTGGTGCCAGTTGGCTGCCAAGGAGCTAGATTTTGTTCCCAGCTGGCTGTAACTCTGGAGCGCAGCCTCTGTCTTTGGTACTGTGGGTGGGGTGGGGTGGGTGATCTGCTTATGTTTTAATGGGGGCTATTTCCCCTCCCTGCTTATAGCGTGGTAGTGCCCAAATCCCACATACCTTTGATTCTGCGCCCTCTTATGACGTCCCTTCTTTCATCTGGATTTTGTTTTCTTGTCCTTTGGAGGTATGCTATATCTTTTTGTAAGGAGAGAAAATCGCCCTGCCTCTACTCTGCCACCATCTTAACCCAGAAGCAGTCAACAACTTTAGCAAAGTTGCAGGATACAAAATAAATGCACACAAATCATCAGCATTTCTATATATTTCCAACACATCATAGCAGCAAGAGGTAGAAAGAAAAACACCATTTTAAATCACCCTAGACAATATAAAACACTTAGGAATCCATCTACTAAAATAAACAAAGGAATTATATGGATACAACTACAAAAGACTTTCCAAACAATTAAAACTAGATCTAAATAATTGGAAAAACATTGAGTGCTCATGGGAAGGATGAGCTAATATAATAAAATGACCATTCTGCCCAAATTAATTTACTTATTTAGTACATACCTATCAAACTACCATGGAACCTTTTTTACTGAATTAGAAAAAATGATAACAAAGTTGATTTGGAAGAACAAAAGATCAAGAATATCAAGGGAAATAAAGAAATAAAATGTGAAGGAAGGTGGCCTAGCAGTACCAGATCATAAACTATACTATAAAGCAGTGGTCATCAAAACAATATGGTACAGGCTAAGAGACAGAAGGGAGGATCAGTGGAATAGATTTGGGGTAAGTGATGTCAGCATGACAGTCTAAGATAAATCCAAAGAGCTCAACTTTGAGGACAAAAATCCGCTATTTGACAAAAACAGCTGGGAAAATTGGAAAACAATATATGAGAGATTAGGTTTAGATCAACATATCACACATTACATCATGATAAATTCAGAATGGGTGAATGATTTGAATATAAAAAAGGAAATTCTAAGTAAACTAGGCGAACACAGAATAGTATACTTGTCAGATCTCTGGGAAAGGAAAGCTTTTAAAATCAAGCAAGAGTTAGAAAAATTACAAAATGTAAAATAAATAATTTTGATTACATTACATTAAAAAGTTTTTGTACAAACAAAAATAAAACAACTAAAATCAGAAGGGAAACAACAAACTAGAAAAAATCTTTATAACAAAAAACTCTGACAAAGGTCTAATTACTAAAATATACAACGAGCTAAATGACACACAAAATATCAAGCCATTCTCTAATCAATAAATTGGCAAAGGACATGAATAGGCAATTTTCAGATAAAGAAATCCAAACTATCAATAAGCCCATGGGAAAGTGTTCTAAATCTCTAATAATTAGAAAAATCTAAATCAAAACAACTCTGAGGTATCACTTCCCACCTAGCAGATTGGCTAAAATGATAGAAGGGGAGAGTAATGAATGTTGGAGGGGATGTGGCCAAATTGTGACTTTAATGCATTGCTGGTGGAGTTGTGAATTAATCCAATCATTCTGGATTTCAATTTCAAACTATGGCCAAAGAGCTCTAAAAGGTTGCCCCTCCTTTGATCCATTGCTGGATTTGTACCACAAAGAGATCATAGAGAAAAAGTCATGTACAAAAATCTTTATAGTTGCACTTTTTGTGGTGGCAAAAAACTGTAAAAAGAGAGTATTCCCTTCAATTGGGGAATGGCTGAACAATTTGTGGTATCTGTTGATGATGTAATACTACTGTGCTCAAAGGAATAAGAAACTGGAAGAATTCCATGTGAACTGGGGAGACCTGCAGGAATTGATGCAGAGTGAAAGGAGTAGAACCAGGAGAACCTTATACACAGAGACTGATACACCGTGGTAGAAATGAATGTAATGGACTTCTGTACTAGCAGTAATGCAATGACCCAGGACAATTCTGAGGGATTTATGGAAAAAAATGCTACCCACATTCAGAGGAAGAACTATAGGAGTAGAAATACAGAAGAAATACTACTGCTTGTACACATGGGTTGATGAAGACATGATTTGGAAGTAAACTCTAAATGACCACCCTACTACAACTATGAATAAATGGAAATAGGTCTTGACTGATGACACATCAAGAATCCAGGGAAATTGTGTACTGGTTATGGGGGGGGGCGGGTCAGGGGGAAAAAGTGAGAAGATGAATCATGTAACCATGGAAAATTTTTTCTAAAAAAATAAACTTAATAGAATTTTGGAAATTGCAAAAAAAGACATAAAAGTATTTCCAAATATGAAACTATAAAATCTCATATTTCTACTTGATCTCTTCATTTCATTTTGGTTTTAATCTATATTGAAGATCCTATTACCTTAAGAATGGATCATGATAAGTTCACCACAGAGCTCATTTCTTTCCTTCTCCTTCTTGTTCTAATATTTTGTCCTTCAATTATGTTGGAAAATAGTACTTATGTTTATTTTAAATTGAACATGGTAAGCTCGGTCCAGAAGGTTAGGAAACACTATGTTATTTTCATCATCCTTCTTCATTCATGGTCTTGACCAATGCTATCTTAAAAAACTAGCATTTTGTATCCTCTTTATTACTATGCATCCCCATCCATATATATCATATAGATAAATGCATGAATAGATGAATAGATAAATGAAGAGATAGATAGATGATAGATAGATAGATAGATAGATAGATAGATAGATAGATAGATAGATAGATAGATAGATAGATAGAGTTAAAATCAGAGGTAGATAAAAATTTCTGGGTAAGGATGACTGTTAAGCAGAATTCATCTTCTATAACCATCCTTTTGGACACTCTATTCTAGTCTTTTATGTCTTCATGCACCATCCATTTTACCTAAATGGTCTTTGAGAGTCAGGATACAGAACAATAAAAAACAATTTGACTACCAGACAGTAAACATGGAGTGGCAGACCAAGCTACCAAGCTACATGATTTAGGACACTTTCTTGGCTTTATATTTCAAGCTGTTATATATATATATATATATATATATATATATATATATATATATATATATA
>NC_058131.1:597792115-597874333 GCF_016433145.1 Gracilinanus agilis
CAGAGGCAAGCTCCTAGTGGTGCCAGTTGGCTGCCAAGGAGCTAGATTTTGTTCCCAGCTGGCTGTAACTCTGGAGCGCAGCCTCTGTCTTTGGTACTGTGGGTGGGGTGGGGTGGGTGATCTGCTTATGTTTTAATGGGGGCTATTTCCCCTCCCTGCTTATAGCGTGGTAGTGCCCAAATCCCACATACCTTTGATTCTGCGCCCTCTTATGACGTCCCTTCTTTCATCTGGATTTTGTTTTCTTGTCCTTTGGAGGTATGCTATATCTTTTTGTAAGGAGAGAAAATCGCCCTGCCTCTACTCTGCCACCATCTTAACCCAGAAGCAGTCAACAACTTTAGCAAAGTTGCAGGATACAAAATAAATGCACACAAATCATCAGCATTTCTATATATTTCCAACACATCATAGCAGCAAGAGGTAGAAAGAAAAACACCATTTTAAATCACCCTAGACAATATAAAACACTTAGGAATCCATCTACTAAAATAAACAAAGGAATTATATGGATACAACTACAAAAGACTTTCCAAACAATTAAAACTAGATCTAAATAATTGGAAAAACATTGAGTGCTCATGGGAAGGATGAGCTAATATAATAAAATGACCATTCTGCCCAAATTAATTTACTTATTTAGTACATACCTATCAAACTACCATGGAACCTTTTTTACTGAATTAGAAAAAATGATAACAAAGTTGATTTGGAAGAACAAAAGATCAAGAATATCAAGGGAAATAAAGAAATAAAATGTGAAGGAAGGTGGCCTAGCAGTACCAGATCATAAACTATACTATAAAGCAGTGGTCATCAAAACAATATGGTACAGGCTAAGAGACAGAAGGGAGGATCAGTGGAATAGATTTGGGGTAAGTGATGTCAGCATGACAGTCTAAGATAAATCCAAAGAGCTCAACTTTGAGGACAAAAATCCGCTATTTGACAAAAACAGCTGGGAAAATTGGAAAACAATATATGAGAGATTAGGTTTAGATCAACATATCACACATTACATCATGATAAATTCAGAATGGGTGAATGATTTGAATATAAAAAAGGAAATTCTAAGTAAACTAGGCGAACACAGAATAGTATACTTGTCAGATCTCTGGGAAAGGAAAGCTTTTAAAATCAAGCAAGAGTTAGAAAAATTACAAAATGTAAAATAAATAATTTTGATTACATTACATTAAAAAGTTTTTGTACAAACAAAAATAAAACAACTAAAATCAGAAGGGAAACAACAAACTAGAAAAAATCTTTATAACAAAAAACTCTGACAAAGGTCTAATTACTAAAATATACAACGAGCTAAATGACACACAAAATATCAAGCCATTCTCTAATCAATAAATTGGCAAAGGACATGAATAGGCAATTTTCAGATAAAGAAATCCAAACTATCAATAAGCCCATGGGAAAGTGTTCTAAATCTCTAATAATTAGAAAAATCCAAATCAAAACAACTCTGAGGTATCACTTCCCACCTAGCAGATTGGCTAAAATGATAGAAGGGGAGAGTAATGAATGTTGGAGGGGATGTGGCCAAATTGTGACTTTAATGCATTGCTGGTGGAGTTGTGAATTAATCCAATCATTCTGGATTTTAATTTCAAACTATGGCCAAAGAGCTCTAAAAGGTTGCCCCTCCTTTGATCCATTGCTGGATTTGTACCACAAAGAGATCATAGAGAAAAAGTCATGTACAAAAATCTTTATAGTTGCACTTTTTGTGGTGGCAAAAAACTGTAAAAAGAGAGTATTCCCTTCAATTGGGGAATGGCTGAACAATTTGTGGTATCTGTTGATGATGTAATACTACTGTGCTCAAAGGAATAAGAAACTGGAAGAATTCCATGTGAACTGGGGAGACCTGCAGGAATTGATGCAGAGTGAAAGGAGTAGAACCAGGAGAACCTTATACACAGAGACTGATACACCGTGGTAGAAATGAATGTAATGGACTTCTGTACTAGCAGTAATGCAATGACCCAGGACAATTCTGAGGGATTTATGGAAAAAAATGCTACCCACATTCAGAGGAAGAACTATAGGAGTAGAAATACAGAAGAAATACTACTGCTTGTACACATGGGTTGATGAAGACATGATTTGGAAGTAAACTCTAAATGACCACCCTACTACAACTATGAATAAATGGAAATAGGTCTTGACTGATGACACATCAAGAATCCAGGGAAATTGTGTACTGGTTATGGGGGGGGGGGCGGGTCAGGGGGAAAAAGTGAGAAGATGAATCATGTAACCATGGAAAATTTTTTCTAAAAAAATAAACTTAATAGAATTTTGGAAATTGCAAAAAAAGACATAAAAGTATTTCCAAATATGAAACTATAAAATCTCATATTTCTACTTGATCTCTTCATTTCATTTTGGTTTTAATCTATATTGAAGATCCTATTACCTTAAGAATGGATCATGATAAGTTCACCACAGAGCTCATTTCTTTCCTTATCCTTCTTGTTCTAATATTTTGTCCTTCAATTATGTTGGAAAATAGTACTTATGTTTATTTTAAATTGAACATGGTAAGCTCGGTCCAGAAGGTTAGGAAACACTATGTTATTTTCATCATCCTTCTTCATTCATGGTCTTGACCAATGCTATCTTAAAAAACTAGCATTTTGTATCCTCTTTATTACTATGCATCCCCATCCATATATATCATATAGATAAATGCATGAATAGATGAATAGATAAATGAAGAGATAGATAGATGATAGATAGATAGATAGATAGATAGATAGATAGATAGATAGATAGATAGATAGAGTTAAAATCAGAGGTAGATAAAAATTTCTGGGTAAGGATGACTGTTAAGCAGAATTCATCTTCTATAACCATCCTTTTGGACACTCTATTCTAGTCTTTTATGTCTTCATGCACCATCCATTTTACCTAATGGTCTTTGAGAGTCAGGATACAGAACAATAAAAAACAATTTGACTACCAGACAGTAAACATGGAGTGGCAGACCAAGCTACCAAGCTACATGATTTAGGACACTTTCTTGGCTTTATATTTCAAGCTGTTATATATATATATATATATATATATATATATATATATATATATATATATATATATATATATACTGTGTGTGTGTGTGTGTGTGTGTGTGTGTGTAACTGAGTCAAATGATCTTATGATCTTTAAGGCTTCATTCCATTCTATTATTCCATAAGTATGTGTGTAGAATAAAGCTCTCTCCAATCTATGATCTGTTTAACCTCTTCTACAGCCACATGTATTTTTACATGTATATGCATATATATATATGTGGGTTTACATATATATATATATATATATATAACATTTAGCTCTCCAAAAGAAAAAATATTTATAGAACTATGTTAAGTTTAATCATCTTTATTACCATTTTCTCAATTATGTTATTAAGTTCAACAATCAATAAAACAATAAATCAGTCCCTGATTTAATTTCTGGGTGAAAATGCACACTTTCAAAATTTAACAGTTGGCTCATGAGAGCCAGTTAGAGCAGGTTCCAGCAAACCATTATACATATGTTGTCCCCTTATTTAATCTCTTTTTTCCTTTAACTTTGGGTTACTTAAGTTCAAGAACTAGGTGATTTTTTTTTTCAATTTAAAATTGTATAATACACAGCACAGGTAATTAATAAAAGTTAAACTGAATTGAATTAAATTTGCCAAATGTCACCTATTTATACACATTACCCCTGAATCATCTATTTGGGACTTTAGAATTTTCTCCCCATCCCTATTCTTCAGCTTCAGTGACTAATGTTTGTTTGACCAATGAAAGGCAGTTTCAATTCATTTGATTTATTCATCTAAATCCTGTTGATATTTCAATTTAAATTCAAGGCTTTACTAATGTATGGGAAAATTTCCTGAGGGGGAAGAGTTTCTGTATATGTTTGTGTGTGCATGTGTATGTGTATGTGTGTATGTGTTTTTTTGGCTCGTTTTTAAATATCAATACATCTGTTCCATCTTCTAAAACCTTTACCAAAGCAGGATATGTTAACACAGTTTTTAAAGGACATAATAGCTTACAAGTGTTAGATATTGCTAAATTATTATTCAAATCAATGACTCACAATATTACTGAGGCAAAAACCTTCTAAGTCTCTAAAAGGGATCAATGCATAGGAATAAGAACAATATCTATAGTGAAACTAGCTCTAATAAAATCATATACATTTATCAATCTTCATTCTTTTGAATATGCCCTTATATCTACCTGTGTTGGTATATAAAGGAAACCACTTCCATAACACTCTCCATTGGATTGAATCAACAAACACGTATAGGAAGTATTGCATACTTTTCTCTAATGCACTTAGTAGCAGATGCTATGAGGACAGAGTTATTAACTGAGGTAAAAAAATGTCTAATTTGACATGTAGCTGTCAGCTAGTGAATTCAATCAGGTTCTTCTATAATAATTTGAAAAATTTGAGCTGCCTGCTATTCTATGACCTGTCTTTGATAAAAAGCTTGTAACTCACAAGACTTCTCATCTTGGTAATTTGTTATCTGTCTCTCCCTGTGCCAATGTTTGTATTTTTTTACTGGTACTGGGAGTGGGGTGGGGGGATGCTACATGTACAAAGGGCCAGAAATGGAGATGGAATGTTGGATATGGAATTCATAAAATTGTCCAGTACTCAATATACAAAGATAAGCAGTAGCAATGATGTGAAGGACTTTAAATGACAAACATTTCTTTTGATATTTAAATTCTGATATTTAAAGCAATAGAGTGTTTTAGCTAGAGAGTAGTGTGGTCAAACATTATCTTTAGAAATATCAATGTGAAAAAATATCTAGCATGTGGTTGGAGAAGAGAGACATCACAAGTGGGCTTACAAATTAGTTGATTATTCCATTTGTCCAGGTGAGAGGTGATGAAGGTCTGAATTAGGGGAGACATATATTATGAGAAAAAAAATGGAAGCAGATTTAAAAAGATGATATGGAGATCACACAAACAGGATTTGCCAAATTATCATCTCTGGGAGCTGAAGACTTGGCACATAGTGAGCACTTATTTAATGAAATGTTGATAATGATTCTTAGTTGTAAATCTAAGCAAACAGTTGATTATGTTATCATAGATCTGAAAACTATAAGAGATTGCAGAGGTCATCTTTGATGATCTCCTGTGTTTTACAAATAAGCATATTGAGGCTCAGGAAGTTTCAATTATGAGTTCAAGATTTTATAGGTTCTAAGGCCAGTGAATGGCAGAGGTGGGATATGAACTCACATTTCATATGACTCTAGAGGCATGTGGTTAGATAACCAGAATGCCATCAGAAAGTCATTAAATTGCTATTTACAAATTCTTCCTTGTGATTTCAATTGGAGATTAGGGTCATACATTACATATCGACACCTTTTAAGCAGAAGACCCTCCAACATTTTGATGTGGGTTAGCAACAGGTACATTGTCCTCCATATATTCTGAAGACGGAGCTCTCATTGACCAATCCCATTATTTTTGTTTCCCAAGTACTTAGCAGTGACAGTAACATAGGAAGCACTGGTTCAATTCTTATTGACCAATTGAAACCTTTGGTTTTCAATTGAAGCCTTACTTTGTCTAAAGTTGATTACATTTTAGCCATCTAAAATTATATTTTTATAAAGTTTATAAAGTTTTATAAAGTTTTTATAAAGTTGATTATATTTTAGCCATGACCCAGATGACCTCTGATCCACCAGTACCACAATTAGTGTCATTTTCCTATCCTAGTTTCACAAGACTTCCATTTTTATGATAATTTCACACACACACACACACACACACACACATATATATATGTAAAATGCATATATGTAGATATCATTATGACTTGGATTTATACTAAGAATGAAAATATGAGTAAGCATTACTATAATAAATCATATTAATGATAAAACAAATGTGAGGAAATTATGAACAAAATACAACACTGATTTATAAAAAAAGTTTAACACAAATAAAATAACTTTCCTTTAGCATGATAAAAAACCCTTTATATAATAGCCATAGTCAGAATTATTGCCATAGAAGAAGCACTGGAAGTTGTTCTTCGTTTTAACATTTCTTGTTGCCTCATGAAGTTATTGTCTTCTCTCTGATTCATTGTAATTTTCAGGGAGTTTGTGGCTTGAACAAGGTTTTATAGTTGTTGTACCAACCTGTTCATTCCTTTTCCAATTCTTTCTTCCAAAAGCTCTAATTATTTTTGCCCTCAAGAATTCTTATCCCATTAAATATTTTAAGCTCTTAAAAAAACTCTAATTTCCTCTTTCAGGAATTCTCATTGAATTTGTGCCCAAGATGGATTTTTCTCTAAGATAGTACTTGTAAATATTTTAGAATCATTCTCTTTTTTCTATATTTTTGTCTTAAGCCCCTGCCATAAGGCAATCTTGGTAGTGTTTTTTTGTCCATTTCTTGGCCTTCATTCTGACTTTGGACTTGATATTAGGGCTAGGCTTTGATGCACTTCTGGAAGGAATGTCTCAGATAATTTGTTGTTGCTTTCTTGGAGAATATTTAGTCTTGTGTTATACAAGGGACACATTGGGGACCTACAAGCTTTCAATGAACTTTATTTGAGGGAAATTTCTACTTGCTGCCATCCTTCTCTGATCTCTATAAGTTCCTCACTTGTATTTGTGTCTCAAAGAGTAGAAAGTTATTAGAAGCAGCAATATTAGCCAGGTGTAAAGTTTTGTGCCCTTGATCTGTGACTCAAAATTGGATAATAGACCAAAAAAAATCACAAACAAAATGCAAATTCACATTTAACTCCATCTTGCAGATGCAGTATGGGACTAGTGTCTTCTTAAAATGGTCTGAGGACCTGGTGCCTCTCTCTGGGTGATGAAGTTGAACCACTCAGTATACTCTTGGCCTGACCTTGTCCTCAGTGTCCAAAGTCCTCCTTGTCTGTCTCTCTTTGCTGGGCTGAAGGAATGACTAACTGAATTTTTCTCAGGATGTCCAAATTGGGTATTATGGTATCAAAGAGATCATAAGTATTTGTGTACAGAAAAAAAAAACAAGATGAAGAGATAGAGGAAGTCAATTGAATATTCAGATATTTAGTAAACACTGTTATTATAAATTCCCATGTTCAAAGGATTTATATAAAATAATTTCAAGACAAAGTTTACAATAAAGAAAGAGGTCCTAATGACTGTAGAAATGACCATCATTTACATTAAGTGAATAAGGAAACTTCTTTCTTCAGTTATTTCAGTCATGTTTGATTCCTTAGGACACCATTTGGAATATTTTTTTGGCTATGATATTGGAGTAGTTTGCTATTTCCTTCTCATTTTATGAGAAGATGAAGAAACTGAAACAAACAGTTAAGGAATTTGTTGAGAGTCACATAGCAAACAGGTATCTAAGGCTGGCTTAGGTCTTTCTGTCTCAAGACCACCTGCTCTGTCCAATGTATCACCTACTTGCATCTAGTTAGTATAATAACAATTCCCCAATACATCTTATAGATGCCCTTCTACACCAATCATATTACCAAGGGGCTATATTATTGCATTTGAGAAATAAAATTCATATGGATGAACAAAGGACAAATATATGAAGAGAAAATGAAAAAAAGTAGAAATGGAGTTTGGAGTTTTACTTCTCAAATTGAATTACATAATCTCAATTATTATAAAAAAAAACTACCTTGCACTAGATTAAAAAAGAAAAAATTAGATAGATTAAACAAGCAAGAACTAGAAGCAAATCCATTGAATATTAAAAAATCCAAGCAAACAAACTACTGATGGAGAGACCATCTTCCATCTTCAAAAAATACTCTTGTGAGAAAGAAAAGCAATTCTTTTAGAAAATAGGGTTAGACCAACATTCTATGCCTCATACCACAGTAAGTGCAAAATGCAGATGATCTAAACACAATATCTCACCATAAGTATGATTAGAAAAGAAGTTAATCTCTTTCCCAGCCCTGGAAGGAGAAATAATTTGTAAACAGATATGATCTATATTTTTAACTTTATTAACAAAATTTAATCATTTTATTTCTAATGAAACTCTAATTTATCTCCCCCCTAACCACCTCCTGAAAAATAATGTGGATCATAGTCATACACACACAGATATAATATATAGTTGATATACATATATATTTATATATATACATATATATATACATATGTGTGTATACATATATACATCTTATGTAATACATAGGTGGTGTGAGAAATAATAGATTGTTCACACTTGACACTATATTAATGATCTGATATAGTACCCCAATAGGGGGTCTAGAGGCTCCTCTTTTCCTCATTCATAGTCTCTCCCTAGGTACTGGAGTTTCCTGGACTCATTTTACTCTAGGAATTTTTCCTACACATCTTTCTAAAGAAAAGGTGATAAGTGAGGTGTATGCTTGGCACTAGTGTACCAGACATGATGTAATATAGTTCTGCTTTCCCCCTCTTCTCTATCCCTCTCCCAAGACTCCATTCTTTTTTCTTTTTTTTCTTTTTGTTCTTCCTTCTTTCTTTTCCTTCATTCCTTCCTTTTTTCTTCTGTCTCTTTCTTTTCTTCTTTCTTTCCTTCTTTTCTTCTTCTGATATTTTCTTTTATTTCTTCAGTTTATAAACTTTGTTTTAATATTTCTCAAGGCCTATTGATTCATTATTTTATATTCATAATTTTCAAGAAATATGTTCCTTGAAAAAGGTACTTCACTATTTTTGCAAAGCTGTCTCCTCCTTAGAGTTATTTCTCAATAGATCTTATTTCTTTATTTGTTTCCTCTACTACTTTCATTTCTTTTCTATTAGTCTTCTAAATTGAATTAGAAAATAATTTTTATTTCTTAAATATTTTTTATTCAATATCTAGCATGGATTCTATTTGAAACCGTGTCAGAGCTACATTTTATTTTTCTTTTAGTTTTTGTGTCCTAAGTATTCTTTTTACCATAATCATTTTTGGTGGAGATTTTAAAATTTTCTTTTTAAAAATGTTCTGATATTTTATTTTTCCTCAATTACATATGAAAAGAATTTTAAACTTTTGCTTCAGTTTTTAAAATTTGAGATACATTTTCCTTCTTCCTCTTTACCTCCCCTTCACCTTCCCTAATATATTTATTTTAAATGTGTGATATCATAAAACATTTTTCCATATTAGTCATTTTGTGTAAGAGAACTAAAACAAAAAAAATGAAGAAAGAAAGTGAAATATAGAATTTCAATCTGCATTCACACTCTATCAGTTCTTTCTTTGGAGTCAGAGTATTTTTTTCATAAGTTTTGGGGATTGTCTTGGATTGCTGTATTGATAAGAATAGCTAAGTCATTCATAAAAGGGCTTAGTCCTTAAAAAAGTATAAAGTCATGAAATGAAGTTGGAAAAATAGGTGGAAAATAATTATTTCCAACTGAGGTGATGTCCATCCATTGGAGATTTTTACTTTATACTAATTCTTCCCCCCTTACTTCATGCTTTCGTACTTTGTTTTAGGGCTAATTGTTATCCACAGATGGCAAAAATAACTGGGCTATTTTTGGTCTTATTTTGTGTCCCTTTAACTCTTACTGCTTCTTTCTTAGGTAATTTTTTTATTCCAGGAAATAATAGACTTCTTAGGCCATGAATTTGCAAACTTTAAGGGTCTGAGAAATAAAAGTTTGGACTTTTACTCCAACTGGAGCTCCAATAAACTGTGATAAGACCCAACTGGAAAATTCTGAATATTCTGAATGTTATGACTTTGGTTCTTATTTTGTCTAGGTTTCCTCTCCTGATTTTTCATTACCATTTTCATATTAGAATAGGGCATGGCTCGAAAACTTTACTTCTCATATGAGGTCAAAGTCAAAAAAGCATAGCTTGTTTCTCTATTTGCTATTTACCAGTTCACAGTATAGGGCTCATGATTGTTTTTGCCCAGGATTGCCAACTTAAAAGCAGGTCTTTCCCTTTGACTGAAATGAATCTATGACATTGAATTCTATAGTGATCAAGTAACTACCAGTTGATAATAACATTTTTTGACATTCTCTGTAAGTTAAGGCTTCTCTCTGTGGGCTTAGAGACTCTTCTTAACCTTTTTACACTGCCAGTGATAGAACTTAATTCAGTTCCAGTGCAAGAAAGAGCTATAGCACAGCATGTCCCTATCTAGAATTCATCTCCAGTTTCTGTTAACCTTCTGTCTGTTTTCCTGTATTGATCTGGACTTCAAAAGTTACTTAGTGAGATATTTTTCTCCTATTTCCTGATCATGACTGTCATATATTTTTTAGATTATCATGGAATAGAAGTGGTGGAAACTTAACTATACTTCTTTTTACTATTCTGCAGTTTTGACTTTTAAAATAGGTAAATTTATAAATGATAAAAGAACTATTTCAATTACTTAAATTAAAATGTATCCAATAAAAAGTCAACATATCTGATATTTGAAAAAAGACTTATGTCTTTTTTCTGAAGAAAAATATTAATTCTTTCACAAAATATAACATCCAAATTCTGGGTGTAACTAGCATACATCTATAATATAAATAGTTATTCTCAATAGTCAAACCATATGAACAATCTTGAAAGAAATGTAAACTATACTTTAAAAATATGGTCAAAATCATAATACAAATCAATTCTGAAGTATCAATACTCACAGATTGGTAGATAGTAAAAAGACTGGGGAATTTGATGTTAGTGTGACCGTAGGAAAAGAGGGAAACCAAATAAGTGCTGCTGTACCTTTGAATTGTGTCAGCTGTGGAAACCAAAACTGGATGCAAGAAAAGTTCATGCCATTTTATCCAGCTTCTTTTACTGAGCCTATATCTGCCAATATCCTAATGAGATTAATGTCAATAAGAAATGGCCCACATGTGCAAGGATATTTATAACAGCAGTATTTTTAATTGCAAAAAATGAAAAAACTGGAAAGAAAATTTGTGCTCACTGACTAGAGAATCACAAAATGTATTTTGGCACACAAATGTAATGAAATATTGGTATGCCATGAGGAATGACAACTATAAAAGAATTCAGAGAAATATGGAATAATCATCTGAAAAATCCAGAAAGAAGAGCTGAAGAATACTATATAAATGTCTCCAACAATGTAAATAAAGATGACAATAAAATGTAAAATTTTTAAAAATGCCTTCAAATCAAAATCAATGGACATTGCTTGAAATTATTCAAGTAAATACATGCATCCTTTATGGTAGCAATCAGTAATTTACAAAAATGGAAAGTACCATGTATGATCAGTCACAAATATTTTATTAGGATGTTTGGTTAAACTGTTTTGCAGCAATGATTTATAGGGATTCTTTGCTTGTTTATTGATAAATTTTGTTCAAATATCAAAAAATGTTTCCAATAACAATTCAAGAAAACATTTGTTAGGTGCATAGGGGGTACCGGGCACCATGCTAGGCACTAGGGATATAAAGAAAACATTAAAACACTCTCATCCTTTGAAGGCCTTATAGAATAAAGCAATAGTGCTGGAGCTTTTGTTTCCTGCAGAATGTTTATGCTATATCACCACCAGATAATGGTTTGACAGTACACAAAGAAAACTGCACTTTTAAAAATTGTTGTCTCAGTAGACAGAAAATGCCCTTAAACGTTATTTGGATATGCAGATGGAAGAATGTTTCTACCAGGACAGCTAATAGTAAAGGACTAAATCCCTCACTTCTAACAAGTAAGCACCTTAAGAGCAGGGAAAGTCCTTTGTTGTTGTTGTTGTTGTTGTTGTTATTGCTGTTGCTGTTGCTGTTGTTGTTGCTGTTGCTGTTGCTGTTGCTGTTGTTGTTGCTGTTGTCGTCGTAGTTGTTGTTTTATCCCAAGCACTTAGTACAGTACCTGGCACATAGAAGAGGCTTAATAATTATTATTTTAAAGTTTGGTAAAGCAGGAAGAACTTTGTAGTAGCTTTAGTGATAACAAACACAATAAGAACAATAATAATTTATAGTTGTATAGCAGTTTGCACACGGCTTTAAATAATATGATGTCATTTTGTGCTTACAAAAATCTTGTAAGAGAAGTTCTATTGTTATCTCCATTTTACAGATAAGGAAAATAAGGTCAACATAATATAAGTGACTGAACCAGGGTTACATAGGTAATAAAATTCAATCTAGATCTGTTGTTATATCCACTGTACCATCTTACTTTTAAGATATATACCTTCTTATCACACCCTTCAGAGTCTAAGATCCAAGTATCTACCTCCAGGTCTTATTTTCTCCCCAGAGTTTTCTCTAGTTCTCTAAAAGCTATCCCTAGACAATACCACTATCAGTTCCAAACTCCTGACAAGATGCCCTAGAAAATAGTATTTTTGGTAACTGATGACTGGGAATGGGCATTCTTGGCCTCAAAATACAATAATCACCACCTACCATAAGATTGGAAATCATGGAAGTACTGTGAAGAGTTTAATAGCTTGCCTCCCTCAAATACCTTTTCTCTTACTATGACTGGACATATTCATCAATGTTTAGCATGTTCTCAATCTATAATCCACTTTTATTCTAACAATACTGAACCATGTTTCTGACATGGTGGAAAATTCCCTATCATCAGAAGCTTTCTATATTACTCTCACCTTCCTCAACACAGCCCCAGTATTCTATACACACACACACACAAACACACACACATATTTATATACACCTTGATCTTTACAATGAATTATCCATAATTAATAACCTTCTTTTCTTTTTAAACCTTTGTTTTGTTTTGTTTTCTTCAGTCTCCTGCAATTCACTAGCCCTGGCTTCCTCCTGGTGATTCTGAATTGCTGATTGGATCTCATTGGAGACTCCGAAGAGTTTAATCATTTGTCTCTCTCGAAGGACCTTTTCTCCTATTATGTCTGAACATATCCAGCTATGGTTAGCATGCTCTCAACCTATAATCCACTTTTATCCCCATGCTTCTGAACCATGTCTCTGCCAAGGGTAAAAATTTCTCATTACAAGATGCTTTCCCCATTATTATCATCATCTCCCTCAACCCAGTCCCCTACAGTGTCCTACTCTAGATATTTCTACTCTGATCTATTCTGATTCTCCATAATCAATAAACTTGTTTTCTCCTTAAACCTTTGTTTTCCTCCTTCAATTTCTTGGCATTCACCTAGATCTGGCTCCCTCCTAGTGATACTAAATTGCTGGACACCCATTTCCATATCGACTATTATTTGCTATTAAAGCCCCTTCAATCTGTAATGTGGAACTGTCCTAGGGAGATGTTAGATGATACAACCCACTTGAGAACTCCCAATGGCCAGTTAAACACAAAACCATGACTTATGGAAAATAAAGTATATTTCATAAAGGGAAAAAGGAAAAGTGGTAGGTAGGACCCTAGCACTCTTAAAACTAACTCCACTCAACTTGGAAGTCTCCTGAGAAAGGAGAGCCTTCTGTTTCTTCTCTAAGCCCTGCTTACAGCTCCCTGTTCTACCTAAAAAAAAACAAAAACAACACTATCTTTATCCTAATCTTCCCACTAGTGATTAACAAAAGAAAGGGGGGAAATCTTGGTTGGGCTGCACTAAGTAACCCAAAGTCCAGATGAAAAATCTTTGGATTACCTTAGCCCAAGAGGATTTCTGGCAGATGGACCACTGGCAGAAAATCTTTGGACTCAGAGAAAATGGTTTCCTCCAAATAAATTCTCTTCCTAAAAGTCTAAGATTTCTTCATGAAATCTTGACTATCCAGGGAAAAATCTCAGAGCAAAACCCTTCCTTCAGCTTGTTGGAAATTCAGGCAGAGAGTCAAACCCTACTTCTTGCTTGGTGGAAATCCAAGAAGCAAGTAAATTCAGTTATTTTCAGTTTAACCTCCCACAATTCCTTTTCCTTCCTAGAATCCCCTCCCAGGGCTTATCTCAAAATTCCCTTCCTTTAACTAATCCTAGAAATAAGTTTGTCCCCAACTTATATTCCTACAAATCCAGTCACATGATGATGGAAATTGAATACCCCTTCTTCATCAATGACACTTCTAGACCCTTCCTCTGTCACTATCACTCAATGACTTCTTAAAAGTCAAAATCATTACATTTAAAACCTAATTAGATCTTGATGGCTATTATATACTAATTCTTATGACACTTCTTTTCTCAATGAATTCAGTACCTGACTCATAATTTTTCTTTCTACTGCAACTCTAATCTTCACACTAAATGATTTCAATGTATGTATTGATGATCTCTCAACCATTCTAACTTTCTAGTTCCTCATTCTACTCAATTATCACTATTTATTTCTCTGTTTTTATAACTATACTAAGAGATAGTGGGTAAAGATCATAGAGTTTACTCTTGATCTAGTCATCACCAACAAGTGTTCAATCTCATGTTCATTTTCTCTGAATATCTTTTATCTAAGAATAATCTCTTATCATTCCACACTTTCCTATGCCTTATATATTCATATCATTTTCACTATGTTCATCATTTACTCCATATCTCTTTATTCACTGGCCATGATCTCTACAGTTGATATTCTATGCTTCCTCTATATTTTGATCTCTTGATGAACTATTTCAACTCTATCTTCTACACTCAAATGTTTGGTTCCTTTATCCCATTGCTTAAAACACTTTGACAAACTGCAACTCCAGATTTCTACTACCATCCCCCTCTTTCTTTTCCCATTACACTGAATGGAAATGGAGGAACTATAAACCTTGCTGACTGAAAATGCTACAAATGTATGCAATATAATCTTAACTTAAACCTCATTGCAGCAAAAATAAAGTCTACATTTCCCTAATCAATAAATCCCATTCACCATAGCATCAATTCTAAACATTCTCTTCATTATTCAAGTCTCTCAGCTGAGACTTTTGAATTAATTCAAGGGTGGAAAATGAGGCCATTATATGAGGATTTCCTCTCCTTCTTTGTCCTTATCTCACATCACCCAGAAATGTTCTTTTACTATATTCTTCTTCACTCTTGTCTCTCACGAAGAAGTACATCTTATTTTTATTTAATTTGCTTCTTTATCATTTGATGAGATTGTTTAATCGATTCACATTTTAATTTTTGTTAATTTAAAAAAAATTCTCTCCATTGTATTTCTTGAACATCTTTCTTTCTTTAATTGAACAGTTAGTAATCAAACAAAGTATCTAAATAAACAAATACAAAAAAGTTCAAAACCAAAAACTCTACCTGGTTTTTAATTTCTTTAAAAATATGTGAGTTATATATGTATGCTAGTATAAACATCCTCTGTTTTAAACTTTCCTTTCAATTTGTTTTACTTCAAAACTTTTTTCTCTTGATTTTGACTCTTTTTTAATGTAATCATAGTATGTGTTCTTATTCTTTTTTGTTATCACCTTGACTATTTCCTTTATTTTGTTTATATTTCCAAAATTTGTGATTTCTAATAATTTTATAATATAATCTGTTACATTCAAATATCACAATCAATTCAGCCATTCCATCTCATCATTGCATTTGTGTTATTTCCAATTATTTTGTCATTACAAAGCTTCCATGAATATTTTCATACTTGCCCAGCTTTTTACCATCTCAACAATGCCCTCAAAATGTAAAATGAATAATTTTGATTACACTAAATTAAAAAGGTTTTATAAAAACAAAACCAAACAAAAATGCAAACAAAATTAGAAGGGGAGCAACAAATTGGGGAAAATATCTTTATAACCAAAACCACTGACAAAGGTCTAATTTCTCAAATCTATAAGGAGCTAAGTCAATTGGACAAAAAAGCAAGCCATTCCCCAACTGATAAATGGAAAAGGAAAATGAATAAATAGTTTTCAGATAAAGAAATCAAAACTATCAATAAACACATGAAAAAGTGTTCTAAATTTATCATAATTAGAGAAATGTAAATCAAAACAACTCTCAGATACTACCTCATACCTAACAGATTGGCAATATGACATGTCATAAAGAAAAAAATAAATGTTGGAGTGAATGTGGCAAAAATGGGACACTAATGCATTGCTGGTGCATCTGTAAATTGATACAATATTTCTGGAGGGCAATTTGGAACTATGCCCAAAAGGCTTTAAAAGACTGCTTGCTCTTTGATCTAGAAATACTACTGCTGGGTTTATACCCCAAAGATATAATAAGGAAAAAGATGTACAAAAATATTTTTAGCCATGCTCTTTGTAGAGGCAAAAAATTGGAAAATGAGGGGATGCCCTTTAATTGGGGAATGGCTGAACAAATTGTGGTATCTGATGGTGATGGAATACTATTGTACTGAAAGGAAAGATGAACTGGAGGAATCCCATGTGAATTGGAATGACCTCCAGGAATTGATGTAAAGTGAAAGGAGCAGAAGCAGGAGAATATTGTACACAGAGACTGATACAATGTGGCATAATCAAATGTAACACTTTTCTACTAATAACAATGCAATGATCCAGGACAATCCAGATGGACTTATGAGAAAGAATGTGATCCACATCCAGAGAAATAATTGTTGGAGTAGAAATGCAGAAGAAGAACATATGATTGATCACACAGTTAAATGGGTATATGATTGGGGATTTTGACTTTAAATAATCACTCTATTGCAAATATTAATATGAAAATAGGTTTTGAACAATGACCCACAAATAACTCAGTGGAATTGCTCATCTACTCAGGGACGAGGGAGGGAAAAAAAGGAGGGAAGGAACATGAATCATATGACCAAGGGCAAAGATTCTAAACAAATTAATTAATTTCAAGAAACAATTTCCTTAGGGCATAATTCTTGTAATGGAATCTTTAGGTAATAATAATGAACAGTTTTACAGCTCTTACTATATATTTCTATCTTGTTTTCTTTAAAAAATTTAAAAAAAAAACAATTCACAGCTACTGTAGCAATGTAGCATTTGGCCTGTTTTTCCATGTTCCTATCAGCATTTAATTTGATCAATTTAACAAGTCTAATTCTCAGATAACATAAATTACCAGGACCATATTTAGCTAGACTGGTTTTTAGACAATAGATAATATCTATTTCCAGGACAATATTCTTTCCAAAATCAAGTCTTTCTGGAATGGTTATCTAGTGAAACTTTTGTTCCAATGCCACACCCTCTCAGGAGTGCTGTATTAAGTAGTAGATCTTCGTGCCAATATGTACCCCATCATATGCATGCTTGATTTCTTCCCTGTCTTCTCCAATAGACTTCTCCTTCTATCATGCCCATTTTTATCCATGCTTCAGTTACTATCATATCTACTGTTTCCTATCCTATTGTCTACAAAAATGTCTCTTCCATACCGCAACAATTACAATTTAAATTGTGAGGTTGTTAGTAGCTTTTTAGTGGCTTTATTACAGCAAAATAGAGATAATAAAAAGAGGTAAAAGGATTCCTTCAGTTAAGTGAGCAGAGCACAGAGCCAGAGACCCACACCTCCCACACCTTAACCAAAGCAAAGTTCAAACTCTTAAAAAAGAGCCCTGTGGCATGGGTCTCAGCCAAATTTATCTTCCAAGCCCCTGTATGTCAAATGAAGATGCACTTAAAAGGATGCTGGGTATTTAGCTCAGGTGTAGCAAATTTTCCACCTCCAGACATACTTACTTAAATAAACTCTCACTTGAATTTACCATCCCTTCTAACTATCATTCTATATCTCTCTAATTCCTTAGCTAAACTTCTTGAGAAAGTTATCTAAAATCAAAGCCTCTACTTCCTCTCCTCTCACAAAATTCTAAACCCTATGAAATCTGATTTTCAACTTCATCATTCTATTGAAACTGCTCTGTCAAAAATCACTAATTATATGTCTTAAAATCAATTTTATGTTCATATAGTTCTGTTATCTCTCTTTAATCTCCACCTCAGCTGAGAAAAGAAATATAGAAATTACTGTTATAAGTATGCATAGTCAATCAGAATAAATAGCCACTATGGGCAAGACTAAAATAAAGAGATCTTAGTCTGCACTTAGCCCATTACCAGGAAATGAGTGGTAGCATGTTTTATGATGAGTCCTGTGAACTCCAACATTTGCCATTTCCCTTGTTGCTTTTTAATTTGTGGAATGTGAGGTGGAACTTCATTTTTAATTTGCATTCCTCTGTTTGTTAATTAGGGCATTTTTCATATGTCTATTGGTAACTTGAATTTCTTCCTTTGAAAATCCTTTATTTGTGTGGTTTGGCTATTTGTCAATGAGCTCCATATCAATCTTAGAAAAGACAAAATTTTAGAGGAACTTGATGCAAAGGATTCCCCTCTCAATTTATCCACTTTTCTAATTTGAGCTGCATTTATTTCATATGTGATTTTTAAAAATGAAACCTGAATTGTATGTTTTAATTCATATGCTCTTTATCCCTTGTATGGTCATGAATTCTTTTTCTAGATAATCAGGCTGCCTACCAAACTGAAAGTCTACAGAGTTTTTGTCCTCAGCTCATCATTATATGCCTGTGAAACATGAACAATATCCTAGGGTCATGCAGGAAACTGTATCATGCCCATTTTAATTGTATTAAGAAGATTCTGAAGATCACTTGGCAAAATGAAGCATAGACAGGCCTTTCCTCAAGCATAATTGCTAAGAATTCAGACTCTACTGTAGAGAGTGCAACTTTGTTGGGCTGGCTACATTGTTTGAATGTCTAATGTATATTTACCTAAAGGCCATTTTAGGAATAACCTATACATGGCAAGTGCTCACACGGGAGGTAAGAAAAAGTGATACAAGGACACTCTCAAAGTCTCTCTAAAATTTTTTAGTATTGATTGTGAGACTTGTGAGAAATGAGAGGCAGTAGTACAGGAAAGGCCTGTGTGGCATGCCCATATAAAAGCAGGCACAGTGCTCTATGAGCAAAGCAAAGTTGCAATGACACAAAAGAAACACAAGATGCAGAAATATAGAGACATCTCCACTCAAAATGTTCATATGGGCTATTTGTACTTGCTTATTGCAGGGTCATCCAAGCTTGTCCTGGTCTGATGAGCCATAGTAGAACAAACTATACATTGACCCTAAAACAGTGATATCATTTTGATCCTCTTTGAGTACAAAGGACAGCTAATCAATTGAGCAGTTATTTTATTCCTCTTTTCATTTCTTCCTGTTGGATCTTATTGGTAATATGAAAAGATTACACACATATACACACACACACATACATCCTAAAATTTGCTGAAGTCATCTAACTTTCTTGGGTTCTCTAAGTAATCTATTAAATCATATATAAAAAGTAGTAATTTTGTTTCCTCTTTGTATATAGTAATTACCTCATTTTTCCCTTTTTCCTTATAGTTAGCACTTCTGGCACAATATTTAGTGTAATATTAATAATGGACATACTTGCTTTGCCATTTATCTTATTAATAAGCCTCCAATACATTCCTATTATAATGGTGATACTTGCTTTTAAATAAATATGACATACTTCTTATTTTAAGAAAGATGTCTTTATTTCTATATTTTATTGTGGTTTTAACAGGAATGTATAGCTTAATATTACCAATGATCTCTTGATTTCAAAATCTAATATTATTTCTTCAGCTCTCATCCTTCTTGAAATATTATAGCCTTAGATATTATCATATCCTCTCCTAAACATTCTCTTCTCCATAAGTTTCTGTTAACACTGCTCTCCCTTAATTCCTCTCCTACCTATCTGACCACTTTCTTAGTTTCATTTGTTGGACCTTTATTTGTGTCACACCCATCATATATACAAACTCTTATGTACATTTTTTAAAATGGAACTCCCTAATTCCAATGAATTTATATTCTATTATGGGAACAAAAGGAGACAGAGCACTGTATGGATGTGTATCTTGTGTATATGCACACACAAATATAAAGCCTTTCTCTCTCTCTCTCTCTCTCTATGCATATATATATATATATATATAGATATAGATATAGATATAGATATAGATAAATAGATATAGATATATAGATATAGATATATATATAGATAGATATAGATATAGATATAGATATAGACACATATATACATAATGTAATGCAAAAATTGCAAGAGGGGTTTTTGCTCTTGCAGGAGGCCAACTGAAAACTTCTGGCAGTTAAGCCTTAGAATTCCAAGAAAGTTCAGTTTGTCCCTGATGCTGGAAGAGAGTGGAAGGATCAACCAGAGCTCTATTTTGGCTTTTGGTTTGCTTTGGCCTGTGCCTTGTCTTTGGACAATTTGTACCTAGCTAATTTCTCTGGACCTCTCCTTGACCTTCTCCATATTATTTCCCTGTTTTCCCTGTCTGTTTTCCCGGGGCTCTGGGAGACAGGGTGGCTTTTGGGTTTTTAGTGAAAAGACTTTGTGGGTTTAGTTTTCCCCATAGGCAAGTAGGACATACTTGAATTCAATCTATCCCTTTAGTATACCCTCTACCTTAAAGCAGCCAAATCTTCCCAGGCTGAGAGAGCATGTTCTCTCTCAGTGTAACCCATTTCTGAGACACTCCCCCATCTTGTGTTTCTCCCTAGCGGCTGTCAGAAACCCCAAACTCCTCTCTCCTTCCAGACCATCCCTGGAACATTAATAAAAACCTTGTTACCTAATCAAACCCTCTGGAGAATCTTTGTGTTGAAGAAATTAGGCAAGGGTGAAGGGGAAGGAATAATTCTCTTTATTTTCTGAGGGAAACTGGAGGCATCCATCTTGGGAGGAAGTAGTTGCCCAACGCTTCCTCCTGAATCCCTTCAGTTTCACTTACAGGGAGGAGTCTTGTGATTCCTCCTTTGAGAACTTGAGAAACTAACAAGAAAGCCCTCAAGTCAGATTCAAACAACTTCTGTTTGGCCCTATTCCTTGTGTCTGTAAAAGTACCTTTCCTGCCTAGAAGGGTTCAGCCTGGTTCCCCTCAGTATCCTCTGTCTCTAGCCTGAGGGTCTAGTCTGTGTTAACTGCCTCTCCTGAACACCTCTCCTGTACCCTTACTTGTCCATTCCTCCCTAAACTCAGCCATCCCTTTTATTCCTCTCTTATCACCACAATCACCTTTACCCCTCTGTCACTCAGCAAGGGAAGGAGAGCACCCTCTGAACTTGAGTGTACCCACTTTTTATCCATCACACACAAATATACAGCTTTTCTCTCTCTCTATATATATATATGTATGTATATATGTTATATATACATATATACATAAATATATATACACGGATATATATTCTAGAGCACACATGGACTAAATAGAAAATCAGACAATATATTATGGCAAAATTTAAGGAAACCAGAGAGCAAGGAGGGGGAGAACAATTGATCTGAGAATATTTTTCGCTTGATTAGCCATGTACAATGCATATAAGATTACTTTCCTTCTCAGTGACTGTAAGTAGACCTGGAGGGAGGGAGGGTGAGAATTTGTACATCAAACTTTTAAAATAATGATGCTAGAGGATAAATGCCAAAATAGAGGGATAATAATGAGATTTTTAAAAAACCAACCATGTCCTAAAGGGAATGTTTCATCTTGGATCAATTTGTGTTTCTTTTGAAGGTAAATCTCATGCTCCTGGATAAATTTCTCAGTATCTTTATATTTGATTGTCTTTAAGTTTCACTGTAGGCCATTTCTTTCTCTGTGTATCTTTCTAAATGGCTGTTGCTTCCTTTCTCATTCCTCTAGTATAAATTGTCTGGACTTCTGTGCTCTCCTTCTCTTTCCTTATTATAGTTATTGTAATTTGCATAAGTAATGTGCAATACACACACACACACACACACATATATATATATATATTTAATGGTTATCTAATCAAAACCCTTATTAGTAGAAAATAAACTTCTGATAGTGTGGAATATACATATAAGTGATACATATAATATATATACATATATAATTCATTTTTCATCACTTTATCTAACAAAATTGGTGCACTTAAGAATATATTCCCATTTTTTGACTTAAGACAGGGATGGAATAGAGAGCATGCATTTCACAGATTTTACAATGTGTTTGTATAAGATTCAATGCAATGGGTTATCTCAAAGCATTTGAAGTGGGACTGAACCTGTCATAAACTGGTGAATATTCCCTAGAAAGTATTTTGTTTAAAAATTCATTATTTATGAGCTAAGACTACTTTCCTTTTTTTCGTGCCTGGAATGTTACTGCTGGTCTATCCAGTTTAATTTAACCCACAGCAATTAATGTCCTTCTTTGGCAGTGTTTAAACAGCAAACAATTTCATCCTGTAAGTGATAGGGTGATGCCTGGAATATAAAAAGACCTGGGCAAATTATGTCAGATTCTATTTCCCAGGAATCACTGAAGGGACATTATATTTTTTCCTGAGTCAACAAATATTTATAAAACACCTACTATATACAGGGTGCTAATTTGGGGGAGAAATATAAGGATATGAGAAAACAGAATGTAACTTCTAAAACCTTACAACCTAGTAGTAAATTTATAATTTGTTTAAAACAATGACATTAACTGCCTAATGTCTTCAAGTCTACTTTAAAACAAACAAAAAATCTTACTCCTGAGAGATCTTTATTCTTATATGTAAATATATGAAAATTTGAATAGTGAGAGAATAGTAGTAAGTATTGTGAAAGGCTTATCTTTAGGGGTACTATTTGAGCAGGGCTTTGAAGAATATGGGTTATTTCAATATATAGATATGGCATTCTCTCTTGAAATCACTGAATATTATTTTGAATATATTTTGTCTTTATTACCTAAATAACATTGCCAGCATACGATAAAATGGAAACTCCTCAAGGGCAAGGTTGATTTATTTTTATTTTTGGTTTAATAGTCCCAGCACTAAGCAAATTACCTTGCACATGATGGTAGCTTACTAAGTGGCTGTTTAATTGAACCAACGTGAAATTACATCCCTAGTAATAGTTTTATAAGGAAAGATACAAAAGCAAGAAAGCTCATGATCAAGGGAAAGAAAGTAAAGCAACATCATTTTGTAAGGACATAATAGGAGATAAAGTTAGAAAGGTAGGTAAGTGCTAGAATGTGGAGGACCTTAAATGTCAGAGTAAGGAATTTGGATGTTATCCTCTGGGTAATGGAGAAGCACTGAAGACTTTTCAGTACAGGGCTGACATGATAAGAAAAGCCTTAAAAAGATAGATTTCTTCATAGTGGACAAGATAAAGGATATATATATTGAAAAATATATATATATATTGAAAAAATCTAAATATGTATATATATTATCAATATATTTAGATTTTTTCAATAATCTTAGAATTAAGGAACAAAGAGTCCTAGTATTCAGAATGTGAAGGCAAGACCCATTACAAATAGAAAGAAAAAAATGGAATTGATGACTGATAATCAGAGGAGAGAGAGGAGTTTAAAATGTCACAAGCATTTTAATTAACTAGGAGAAAGAAGATAACCTCAGATATAAAGAAATTAAGCAGAGGATAAAGGTTCAAATAAGAGGTTTTGTTTTAGAGTGGCAGGTATGGGTGGAGGCAGTTAAAACCTTAGGAATAAATATTGCTTTCCCTAAAATATTGAAAATATTTGACCACTTCAGATCCCCAACATCATCTCTTGCAGTGTTAATATTAATAATGTTTGCTTTAAAAAAGCCTTATTAACCTCAAAAGTTTGCTGTTATATTTTTCTTCAGGAAGGAAATATGCTTAAAATTACTTAGCAGACTGATATGGCACCCAATAAAGCTAACAGAGTCATAGTCTGTAATTATGGAAGTACAGTGCTTGAAACATGAGAAGTTATAATCTCACTGGCAATATTCTGTACTGGTCCAACCACTCCTAGTGTCTAGTTCTAGGTACTATATTTTAGAAAGGATAAATAAATTGGGGAATATCCAAAAGAAGATAATTTGGATAGGAAGAGAGAACCTAAAAGTTATATCAAGGGAAGATTGGTAAAAGGAACTGAGGATATTTGGCTTCAAATATTCAAGTCTTCTTCAAGGTATGGAAGAGGGATTATATTTATACTATGTGGGCTTTTCAAAGTATAACTATGGACAATGAGTGGAAGTTACAGAGAGTCAAATTTAAGATTGAGAATGGTGAAAAATATATTTTATTAATCTATCCAAATATCAAATGGGATACTTTGGTGTCTAGTGAACTCCCTGTCACTTCATGTCTTCAATTAGATGTGGAAATAAAGTGTTATGTCAATATGGTCACTTCATCATTGTCATTTTCACATCTTTCTCAAGGAAAAACAAATAGAAATGGCACTAAGAAAAGTATCTACTCAACTATCATTGTTTTTCCTATTAAACATTTGGTGGACTGTTGCATAAATATATTTTAAAAAACCTGCTGGGTTTGTACCCCAAAGAGATCATAGGGAAAAAAATGTACAAACATATTTATAGCTGCGTTCTTTGTGGTGGCAAAAAACTGGAAAATGAGAGTATGCCCTTCAATTGGGGAATGGCTGAACAAATTGTAGTATCTGTTGGTGATAGAATACTACTGTGCTCAAAGGAATAATAAACTGGAGGAATTCCATGTGAACTGGAAAGACCTCCAGGAATTGATGCAGAGTGAAAGGAGCAGAGCCAGAAGAACATTGTACACAGAGACTGATACACTTTGGTAGAAATGAATGTAATGGCCTTCTGTACTAGCAGCAATGCAATGATCCAAGACAATTCTGAGGGATTTATGGAAAAGAATGCTACCCACATTCAGAGGAAGAACTACAGCAGTGGAAACACAGAAGAAAAATAACTGCTTGGACACATGGGTTGATGCAGACATGATTTGGGATGTAGGCTCTAAACAACCACCCTAGTACAATTATCAATAATATGGAAATAGGTCTTGATCAATGACACATGAAGAAACCAGTGGAAATGTGCATTGGCTATGAGGTTGGGGGGGGTGGAGGAGGAGAGTAAGAACATGAATCATGTAATCATGAAAAATTTTTTTTCTAAAAAATAAAATTTAAAAATTTCTTTTTTGTAATTGAATGCAAGTATTGATATTCAAGCTTATCTCCCTATGTAGGTTCATTAAAAGTATCTTTGGGATAAGTTTAGAAAAAATGGACAATACAGATAATATATACTTTATTTTATGCCCTCATGATTTTTATTCGTTCTGCCCAGTCTGATATTTTGAAAGTTTTTCCTTCTATACAGCTTTGAAAATATGATTATTTGGTATGGCAATATCATTCAAAATTAGGTCCTCATTGCAAAGCCTAAAGTGTGCTATATGAGTGCTATTATTAATATTTTATTGTGATTATTACTATTATCATCATCATTGTTATTGAACTATATTATATATGGGTAAATGTTTGCTAGAGTTCTATCTATGATAATAGTCTAGTTCTTTGGTAGCCTGTATATGTAGCATAGGGATTTACCATCTGTCATTCTATCAAAAATAATATAATTAGTGTGTATATAATTACATCCACCAGGTCATATCTTGTTTGTGTTCAGCAAGTGATGAATTTTTACTACCTGCAATGAAGTTCTGCATAGTTCCTTAAATTCCATTATATGATCTACATTGATTACTACGTCTCAGCTTCTAAAGGATAACTTTCTTGTCATTTCTGTTTCAGCCATCCATACTATACATACTCACTACCACACCTCCTGACAATTTCACATCAATGGAGGAGTTTTTAATTTCTCTCTCAGATTTTACCTCTTTCCATATGCTCCATTTGCAAGTAATTTATGGTTGTTTTTATCAAATCCAATAGTGTTCTACAGTCATTATCCTTAAATTACTGAATGATGAATGTTTCTTTAATTTTTTTTTTCATGTGCTTATTTCAAAGATATTTCTGTAGGATCTTTTAAGTTTAGTATATTTATACTCTATCTGAAATATAAATTGAAGCTCAGGTCTTTCAATTCCTATCTTTCCTTGATTAGGGATAAGAATTTTACACATAAGTCAATAGTCTCATTGTGAAAAAATTCATGATATTTATAATTGATTTTTCAGTGGAATTTAATAAATTATAGATACCATTGATATAAAGTGAATTATTAAAAATATTTTGTATTTAATACTCTATATAACTTAGAAGTCACATTAGTTGTATTTATGAGAGATAATAGATTTAAAGCTAGGCAGACCACAATGAGCTTAAACTGTCTCCAAGAAAAATGCAATGATATAAACATATATGTTTATATATGTTTATATCTCACATATACTCATATAGAATATTATACACACATATGTATATATGTGTATATATACATGTGTATATATATATTGGGTTTATTTTAAATGCAAAAAAATTGTTCATGTGACTATCAACCACTCAGCATTTTCATAATTTATCATTTTATTTTCAATATTTTCAGGACATGAGCAAGCCTCAAGTTCAGGTTCGACTAAGAATGTAAAAATCAAAAACAGTGCTGTAGATATTATTACTTTTCTATTATTTATTCAGTGGTCATTTAATTTATATATTACATTGTTTCTCATAATCCTCAAAATTTTTGGCATGTACTTTTTGGTCAAGCTGTATAGATGCATAAGTGTTTATAGAATTGTATAGTGATATAAATATGAATGGATTATATAAACTAAATACAATTCCAATTAACTTATATTTAAAGGGTTAATGATGTTTTCATTTTTTATTATTAAATGTGTGACACTTTCTGTTAAGAAAGATTAGTGAAGGCTTCAGTTAAAGAGAAAATTGTGGAATACTTTGCTCCTAATTCATGAGTCCCTGTAAAACATTTGACCCGATAATTATGATCTCCTTTGGTCCTGCAACTAAATTATTTGAATAGAATCTAGAGCTTTAGTCCCTCCCTTTGACTTAACTCTTCTGTAATTCATCATATCAAGGGTGAATTCTTTAACTTATTAAACTAGCACCTCCATTTTGTTAGTCTTAGCCATCAAGGTGACCATAATACTTACATAATATTATTCTTTATATTATTTATTTAAATTTAGTTTTAAAAATTTTTTCCATGGTTACATGATTTATGTTCTCTCCCTCTCCTCTTACCTCCCCCTTCTAGAGTTGACAAGCAATTCCATTGGGTATACACACACAGACACACACACATATATAATCACTCAAAATCTATTTCCTTATTATTCATTTTTGTAATAGAATAATCTTTTAAAAGCAAAACCCAAATCACATACACATATAAACCAGTGATAAATCATATGTTTTCTTCTGGGTTTTTACTCCCACAATTCTTTCTCTAAATGTGGATAGCACTCCCTCTTATAAGTCCCTTAAAATAGTCCTGGATCATTGCATTGCTATTAGTAGCAAAGTTAATTACATTTAATCATCCCACAATGTTTCATTTACTGTGTATTATGTTCTTCTGGTTCTTTTTTTTTTTTTTTTGCTCCACATCAGTTCATGTAAATCTTTCTAGTTCTCATAGAAAATCATCCTTTCTCATGGAATAATAGTATTTCATCACCATAATATATCACAATTTGTTCAGCCATTCCCCAATCAAGGGGCATTCTCTCATTTTCCAATTTATTGCCACCACAAAAATTGCAGTTATTAATATTTATGTATAAAAAGATCATTTCCCACTTTTAAAAATCTCTTTAGGATATAAACATAGTTGTGGTATTCCAGATCAAAGGGCATGCATTTTAAAGCCCTTTGGCCATAATTCAAACTTGCCTTCCAGAATGGTTGTATCAATTCATAACTCCACCATCAATGCATTAATGATTCAATTTTGCTACATTCCCTCCTAGATCTGTTATTTTCCTTTACTGTCATACTGACCAATCTGCTATATGTAAGTTGCTATGTCAGAGTTGTTTTAATTTACATTTCTCTAATCAGGAGGGATTTAGAACATTTTACTATAATTATTGATAATTTTGATTTCTTTATCCCTTGACCATTTGTTAATTGGGGAGTGATTTGATTTCTTGTAAATTTAACTTAGTTCTTTGTATATTTGAGAAATTAGACCTTTGTCAGAGAATCTTGTTATAAATTTTCCCCTGGTTTCTTGTTTCCTTTCTAATTTTGGTAACATTGATTTTGTTTGTACAAAAACTTTTAAATTTAATATAATCAAAATTATTAATTTTACATTTGTAATGCTTTCTGTCTCTCGCTTGATCTTAATTTCTTCCCTTCCTTATATATCTGACAGGAATACTATTCCATGTTCACTTAATTTACTTATAATATTAATTTATGTTTTAGTCATATACCTATTTTGAACTTCTCTTGGTATATAGGGTGTGAGATATTGATCTAAACCCAATTTTTGCCATACTGTTTTCCAATTTTCCTAGGAATTTTTTCAAATAATGAATTCTTATGCCAAAATCTGAGATCTTTGGGTTTATTGAACACTAGATTGCTGAGGAAATTTCCCCCTAGTATATTCCATTGGTTCACCCTTCTATCTATGAGACAGAACCATATTGTTTTGATGATCACTGCTTTATAATACAGTTTAATATCTGGTACTACTAAGCCACCCTCCTTCACATTTTTTAAAAATTATTTCCTTGATATTCTTAAACTTTTCATCTTCCAGATGAATTTTGTTATTTTTTTCTAATTCTCTAAAATAGTTTTTTTGGTAGTTTGATAGGTATAGCACTGAATAAATTAATATAGATTGGATTATAATTTTTATTATATTAGTTCATCCTAACCATGAGCAGTTCATGTTTCTCTAATTATATGAACTAGTTTTATTTGTGTGAAAAGTGTTTTGTAGTTGTGTTCATATAGTTACTGGGTTTCTCTTATCAGACTGATTCCCAAACATTTTATGTTGTCTATAGTGATTTTTAAATGGAGTTTCTTTTTCTAACATTTGCTGCTGATTTTTCTTGGAAATATATGGAAATGGTAATGATTTACATGAGTTTATTTTGTATCCTGCAACATTTCTGAAGTTATTAATTATTTCTACTAGCTTTTTAGTTCATTTTCTAGGATTCTTTCAGTGTACCATCATATCATCCACAAACAGTGATAGTTTAGTTTACTCATTGTCTATTCTAATTCCTTTGATTGCTTTTCTTCTCTAATTGCTACCATTACCATTTCTAGAAATATATTAAATACTACTGGTGATAATGGGCATCCTTGCTTCAATCTGTATATCATTGGGAAGATTTTAACTTATATTCATTGCACATGATATTTGCTGAGGGTTTTAAATAGGTATTACTTATTATTTTGAAGAAAGTCTCTTTTATTCCTATACTTTCTGGTGTTTTAAATAGGAATGTGTATTGTATTTTATCAAAGTCTTTTCCCACACTTATTGAGATAATCATATGATTTCTGTTGTTGATTATTGATATGGTGAATTATGCTGATAGTTTTCCTAATAGTAATCTTGTATTCCCATCTGGCCATAATACATAACCCTGGTGACATATTGCTGTAGAATTTTAGGTATTATTTTATTTAAGATTATTTTTTAATCTATGTTCATTAAAGAGATTGTTTTATAATTTTATTTCTCTTTTTGGTCTTCCTGGCTTAAGTATCAGAACCATGCTCGTGTCATAAAAATTTTTATAAGGCTCCTTTTTTGTTTATTTTGTCCAATACTTTATATAGTATTGAGATTAGTTGTTCTTTATATGTTTGATTGAATTCACTTTTGAATCCATCTAGCCCTGGGGATTTTTTCTTGTGGAATTCTTTGATGACTTGTTCAATTTCTTTTTCTAAAATGTGATTATTTAAATTTCTATTTCCTCTTGTTATTCTATGAAATTTATATTCTTGAAAATATTAATTAATGTCACCTGAAAATATTTATATTCATATAATTGGGCAAAGTAGTTCATAATAATTGCTTTAGTTTCCTCTTCATTGAAGGTGAAATCACCCATTTCATTTTTGATACTGGTAATTTAATTCTCTTTTAAATCAAATTAACCACTCCTTTATCTATTATATTTTTTTCATTAAACCAGCTCCTTGTCTTATTATTAATTCAATAATTCTTTTATTTAATTTTTATTAATTTCTCCTTTTATTTTTAGGATTTTTAATTTAGTATTTAACTAGGGATTTTTAATTTGGAGTTTTTCTAGTATTTTTAGTTGCATGCCCAATTCTTTGATCTCCTTTTTCTCTATTTTATTAATATGAGGACTCAGGGATATACATTTCCCCCTGAGTATGCTTTGGCTCTATCGCATATATTTTGATATATTGTCTCTTCATTGTCATTCTCTTCAATGAAATCAGTGATTGTTTCTGTGATTTGTTTTTTTTAACTCACCAGGTCTGAAGAATTAGTTTATTTAATTTCCAATTAAATTTTAATTTTCCTATACATTAACATTTACTGATTTTAATTTTATTGCATTATAATATGAGAAAGTGGCATTTATTATTTCTCTTTTTCTGTATTTGGTTACAATATTTTTATGCCCTAGTACATGGTCAATATTTGTATATGTAGGGAGCCAAGATGGCAGAGTAATCCAGAGCAGCTTTATGTCCTATTATGTCTTATATTATTTATATCTTATTTATATTTATATCTTATTATGTCACAATAATCTTCTCTGAACAAGATTAAAATATTGCCACAAAACAAATGCAGAGGTGAAAGAACCAACAAGGAGACAGAGTAAAACAACTTTCAATAAAAGAAAAACCCCAAAGAGAACATCTGGGGCATTGGAGTGAGAGGATAGTGGAGCCAGCAAGAATATATAGCAAGGAAGGAAAAGCAAGCCATAGTCCCCTCTACCCCACATGTGCTGTCCCAAGTTCATAACCTAAGCCCATGCCAATATTCAGACCCTAAGATGCTGCCTGAGCAAATAGTGGTACAAGCCAACCCTCTCCCTTTGAAATTTCAACCCTCCAGACTCCTAGCCCAGGGAAGTCTGGTCTGAAGTGGGCTGATCCATGTGGGCCCAGAGTGAAGCTAAAAAACACAGTCTTGGCTTGGGAAAAGGATATAGTACATAGTTTAGGGTGACTGATAACACTAAGTACTGATCTTTTCCTTTAAAACTCAGGGCAAAGCTCAAAGAAATGGCAGTCAAGGATATGCCTGAGTGGATCAAGCCCATAGTGAGACCAAGAACTTAAGGCTAAGCCTGGGGCTAAGATTTGATCAACCCCTGATTTTATCAAATTCAGAGTGAGATCAAAAACTCAATCCTAAGCCTGAGGCAAGTCTTAAGGCTATTATCATCTCAAAGGTCAATTGAATCAGAAAGAGAAGGGGGATCTCAGAGCTCACAGCATTTAGACCATTATATAATCTCTCAAGCATACCTATAATTAGATAGGAAAAATGAGTAAACAACAAGAAAATCACCTACCTATAAAATTTATATGGAGACAAAGAGCAAGATACAGACCCAGAAGGGTACAGTCAAAATAAAAGAAACACATGCAAAGTCCAAAAGAAAAATATGGATTGGACAAAGGTTTTAGAAAAAGACTTTAAAAATCAATTAAGAGAGGCAAAGTAAAAGTGGAAAAGAGAAATGAAAGTGATGCAAGGAAGAATGAAAGTAATGCAAGAAGAAATGGATTCTTTCAATGTCTATTTTTCCTTCTTCTTTAAGAATATCAGGAAAGTTTTCATGGAAAATTTCTTGTAACTTGGTGTCTAATCTTTATTTTTGGTCATGATTTTCAGGTTGTCCAATAATTCTCATATTGTCTTTCCTGGATCTAGTTTCCAGGTGAGTTCTTTTTCAATGAGATATTTCATATTTTCTTCTATTATTTCATTGTTTTGATTTTGTTGTATTATTGCTTGATGTCTTGTGAAATCATTAGCTTCTATTTGCCCAATTCTAGTTTTTCAAAGACTGAGTTTCTTCCATGAATTTTTTCCTTCTTTTCCATTTGGTCCATTCTTCTTTTTGTTGCACTCTTTTTTCTTTCATTTGATTTTTTGGTCTTTTTCCAGTAGGTCAATTCTGATTTTTAAGTTTCTTAATTCTTCATTGGCTATGTGTACTTCTTTTTCCATTAGACCAATTATGTTTTGTAAGCTATTTTATTTTTTTTCATTTCTTTTATTTCTTTTTCCCTTTTTTCTTCAACCTCACTTATTTGCTTTTTGAATTCTTTTTTTGAGTTCTTCCAGAGCTTGTGACCAATTCCTATTTTGTTTTGTTTTGTTTTTTGAAGTTTTTGTATTTGGCTGCTTGGACCTTACCATCTCCTATTGCTTCTGTTCTTTACTTTTTTCACTATAGAAATTTTCAAGAGTCAAGAGGTTTTTTTTCTTTTGTTTGTTCTTTTTCCCCATCAGTGGACTGGGAAATTTGCATGTAGTGAACCATTTTTGTATTACCTTCTGATTCACAGGGTTTTCCCTGGGACTGTCTTCAATGTTGCAGCAGAGGCTTGAGTTCATTCAGCTCTATGGACCTCCAGACTTCACTGACAGGGCCTGGGACTTCAAGGGGTGGGTCTAAGTTACTTTTTTGTTGGTATAGCCAATGATTCAGGATTCCAAAGTTGCCTACACCCTGGTTCTGAGTTTTGCAAGATCGGGTGATATGGGAAAGAGTAGGCCTACCCTTTTCTTCTTTCAGTTTGCTTCTGGTTCCCCCTTATATTGTGCAAATCCTCTTTTTATGCCTACCTTTCATGGCATTTTCAGTGGGAGAGCCCCATCAGTAGTCCTGCTTTGACTCTCATCCTTTTGAGATGCCTTTTACAGATCAGATTGGAAGGATATTCAGAGTGGTTTCAGGTTTCCACTGCTACTAAGTCATCATCTTGGCTCCACCTACATATCTTTCTTCTTAAGAGATCTTTTCTTTATTGTAATTTCTTTATTTCTTACAATTCTGCTGTGAAGTCTTTAATTAATATTTGATTGTTTAGTTTTATTTTTGCTTTTGATGCTTGGGTTCTTTTTCACTATTTAAGCCCTTTAATCTTTCTTTATGTTTCCTATTAAAGAACTCTATAATTTCTGATGCACACATCATAGTGGAATTTGTAAAATAAAAGCATGTATAGTTTTTCACAAATTCAATTGAGGTATTTGTGGTTTTTTTGATTGCCTTTGGATTTCATCAAATCCTTGACTTCATCTTTTATTTTGTATAATCTAGTTAAAGGATTAAAGTTCCTTTTCTTGACTACTCTGTATTGATATATATATAATATGTTGAGGCATCTAGGTGACACAGTGGATAGAGTACTAGGCCTCACATCAGAAAGACTCATCTCCCTCATTTCAAATCTGATCTCAGACACTTATTAGTTGTGTGATCCTGAGCAAGTCACTTATCCCCATTTTTCTCAGTTTTCTCATCTGTAAAATGAACAGTAGAAGAAAATTGTAATCCACTCCATTATATTTTCCAAGAAAACACCAAATGGGATCATGAAGAGTTGGACATAACTGAAATGACTGAACAACAACAACAGAAGGGATTATTGGAATGGGTTCATCAAATTTCATTTAAAAATTATATTGATGATAATGTAGGAAGTTTGTCAGTTTAAGGTGGCCTAAAACTGGTAAGTTATCTTTTCTTTCATTTTTTAAGGTAATAACATAGCAATGCAAATTGGAAATATTCTTATTTAGTCCATTTCATATATAATAATGACTCATTCAATTTAGTGGTCAAGCCCTTCTCTAGTGAAGCATTTCCAATAACTAGGATATTGGTGTTTCAGATTTGTTTTCATTCATCTTGACTTCCTGTGGTATCAGGAGATGAAGGAGTGTCACTTACTATTACCTTGCATGTCAATCTGATTTTCATGGTAGTTTTGAATGGTGATAACCTACAAACTTATTCCAATATGTGTATTTCTTTGACTGTTAGGAACACTTATATCACACTGACCAGTACCCTACTGTGACTTGGATTACAAAGATTCCAAAACTGTAAAAAGACTTACTTTCCAATATTACTTTGATATTTAGTCATAAGCAATCAGTCAATAAATATCTATTAAGAATTTATTGTGTGGCAGGCAAGGTGTTAAATTTTGAGTACACTTATATTAAAAATTACAATCTCTGACTTCAAGGACTTTATAATCTAATGAGGAAGTCAACACACAAAAGGTGGTTCAAAAATGGTGGAAGGGACAGGTAGTTGAGGTAGGGCCATGATGTAGAGTTCCAAAGGATTTTAGTAGCTGGGTGAGAACTGAAAATATGGCTAGCTTAGGTGCCCTTCTTAAATAGATATCTAGAAAGTATTATCTACTCCGCCTTCTCATTAGAAGTATTACATTGGGCAAATATTACTGATGAGGTGTAGGTTCCAGAACTGTTGTGATCTAATAGGATGAAGAAATTATTGAACTGTGATGGAGAGGTCCAAAGGAATGTAGTTTCAAAAGAAATTAAAGGACTGGAGATGTCTTTTTCTCCACTTGTAAAAAAGTAGTTCAATCCAATGAATTACCAAAACCATGCTTTCACCCTGGTATGTGTGAATTATTCTGCTGACATAAAACAAGTTATCCACATGAAACAATCTGAAAATCATTTTTTAAATTAAAATCCTCAACTTCTTATCAGTCTGACTGATGGGTGTCCTACTTGAGAGACTAATAAGTCTAGAGTGTGTTGATATAATAAGGCTTTATTGGAAGAAGGAAAGGGGGAATGGAGAGAAGAAGTTGCAAGGGGTAGAGGTGGCTGAAGAGATCCCTTGTGGGGGAAGTAGAAGGGCGTATCAAGGGGAAGTCCAACATCATTGAACATGGGGGCCAAATCCCCACCTGAGTGGGAAAGGGTATAACTTCTTATAGGGTAAGAGGAATTGGGGATTATCAGAGATGAAGTAACTTGCGGTAACCCTATTGGCTGTCGCTGAGCAAGGTGAACTGATTTAAGTTCATTAGATGTCCCTGAAGGGGTGGGGATATCCAAGCCTTTGGGGTTGTGGTGTACTGGTTCTTAGGATGATGCTCAGCAATGCAGGACAGGCTGATGAACATGTTCTTGGTGTTCTGCCAGGAAGGTGTTGGAGTTAGAAGGTGGTTAGTTTTGGTGGATATTGGGGAAAGTGGAGTTTTGGTCTCATGGTTTGTCACTTCTTTATTAGAATAGAATCTGTTAAGTATTTGTTCTAAGATAGAAGAATGATGAAGTACAGAGAATTGGGGTAAATGTCTTACCCAAGGTCACACAGCCAGGAAGTATGAAAATCATTTTAAAAGATCCAGCCTAAGTTCCAGAAAGAGTAATAAACTTAGAGACTAAATATTTCTACTGTACTACCTAGTTTTATGTCTTTCTAGTATTAAACCTTAAATAAGCCTCCAAGCTTCTCTAATTTTATGTTTTTCCATCAGCAAAATGGAGCTAGTACTACTGGTGTCATAGTGGATAGAGTGTTAGGCTGGAAGACTCAGCTTCCTAAGTTCAAATCTGGCTTAGACTTTTACTAAGTGTGTGACCATGACTCATTTCATTTGCCTCAGTTTTCTCATTTGTAAAATTAGCTGAAGAAGTAAGTAGCAAAACATCCCTGTATTCTTGCAAAGAATCAGACACAATTAAAATGGCTGAAGAACAAAATGGAGTTAATAATGACTTCTTATCTTATAAGTCATGTTCAAATTTTACATATTTGAAAGTACTTCAAGACCAATATCTGGACAAAACAAACTCCTGTAACTGCATCAAAAATCAAAATGCTATTCAATTATAAAATGGAGTTATTATTATCTTGGTTTTAGATGTTAACCATGGGATCATCGGCCAGAAGGAACTTTTGAAATTATTTATTGTGAACTCCTTATTTTTTAGTTGAGAAAACAGAAGCCCAGAGAAGCTAGGTGACTTACCCAAGGTCACAGAGCTAGTAAATTCACAGTACATGTGACTTTATCAAATCTAATTTTCCAGAACATTAATTCCCTGATAATACAATGAGAAATTTATAAAGGTAAAGTATCCTAGTGCTCTTTGACCTAAAGGTTGACCACTCAGGTAAAAACCAGTGCTTTCCATTCCTGAAAAGAATAGACCTCAAAATCTAATTAATCCATAAGAAGAGCAACTCTCTGATTGTCCATACATATATATGCCCTTGAGTTCCAAGGACATAAGTGATTAATGCAATGTAATACATTTTTAAGGTGCATTTATTTCCCTAATATCAAAAGCGTCTGATATGTGAAAAACCATTTTCCTTGGCTAGCACAATGGTAAGCTCTTCTCCATCTTCAATGTGGGTGAAATGTCGAGGCCTTTGGAGATGAAATGACTAGCCCACAAATAATCAAAGGCAAGTCGCTTGGAGCTGATCAGCAGGGTGCAGTCAAGCCTTTTCTATCTCCATTAACATTTTCCTTCCATCCGATTATAAGAAATGGGCTCATCTATTATTTATTATCTTCCCATCTGATATTTCACCTGCTGCCAATGTGCATGAGGGTAGCTGAGTTTCCCCAGTGGCTTGCACAGAGGCAGATGATATGAGCTTTCTGAAACACACCCAGGGAGGCAGATGGGTGACCTTTCCCTTACATGTTCTCCAGACTTGGAGAGTAGATAGCCAGGCTCTCTAGGTGGCCCCAGCCCTGATCTCTCATAAATTAAAATGTATATTTTTATCAAAAAATCTGTTTCACAAAAAATCAATCACACATTTATGAAACACCATATTTCATTTTGCATCCAATCTCTCCAGCATATTGCCAAACCATCCAATTTTCCTATTATTTGAAATATGTGATGTGGTGATTATTTTTCCCCCACACTGAAATACTACAGAGTTAAATTGCTTAGAGTTTTTTTTTCTGTTCTAGTCCAACCATGTGTTTGAAATATGTTTAAGGTATATTGTCATATCACACATTTTAAATATCAAGAGTGCTGCCAATTTTATAATGTTTTAAGTACTTTAAATGCCTTCATTAGGAAACATATGGCCAAAGGGATGGGGGAGGATAAGATATTGCAAAAGTAGGATATTCCCAAAGGGGATGACATAATATGTAAGATGCCAGAACCTATTTTACCCCTATTGAAATGACCATCTGTTTCCATTCAAATTACCATCTTTAAACTATACCTTTAAAAAAATCCTATCACAATGCACAGGATTCAAAAGCCAAACCATATCACTATGTTTGCTACCAGGTGATCCATTTTTTATCAATTTTTATAGTTTTGCATAAAAAAACATATTTGAGTTGTTTTCACCTTTCTTCTTATCCCCTCTTTCTTAATGAATGATATTCCATTTTTTATACACTTGCCTTTGTCTAAGGCAGAAAAGCAGTAATGTCTAGGCATTTGGAGTTGTGACCTGCCCAAGGTCACACAACTGATCAGAGCCTGAGGCCAGATTTGTACCAGGTCCTTCCAAATCTAGGCCTAACACTCTATCCATTGAGCCAATTAGATGCCCCTGCATGGGATGTTTTTAATGTATCCTTGGTGGGCAGAATAAGAGACGTGATCATAGAGACTGGAATAGGAAGATACATTAGTCAATCAATAAGCATTTATTAGACACTTTTTTGTACCAGGGATCGTGACTTTGTAATTATTAGATGTTTATTAGTTAACCTGCCTCTCTGACCTCCTAAGTGTCTTTCATCACACTGATAAGCCACTCCCTTCCTCTTAGCTTCATTTTTATTGATTTGTAAAATTGCAGCTAGTTCCACTATAAAACAAATGAAGAATTATGGCTAAAAGTTCTTTGATTACTCCTTCCACCAAAGAAAGAACTACATGAAGATATATTCTTTTTGACAACATTGCATAACATTCTTTAAAAAATATCTCTGCCCAAACTCAAGGAGACATGGAAAATTCAGCATTCTGACATCCTTATTCCTTCCTGGATCAAGAATGGTGACATTTTTCTATGCTTAGAGTCATTTGAATCAGGTGGGTTTAAATATATCATTTAAAATAATATCATTTTAATAAACAATATCATTTTAATAAAAACTTTAAAGGTTCACTGATTTTTGGCAAAATATTAGTTCTTTTGTTGGAAAATTTGAAAAAGAGAGAAATGATTTTTTTTAATTGCAAATGATCATTGACATCAGTCAGCTATTGCTAAATCATATTTTGATTACTTTAATGTAAAGGAGTAACAGACATCAGATTTCCCATTTAAATGCACACATCTTTAAACATTAATGTTATAAGGACTCACAGATAAATCATTCTCTTAGTATTGACAGATCCTGAGCATTTTATTTCTATGGTCACACTCTATTCAACAGTAGTGCCCATAGGGGGTTGATATTGTTAGTTATTAGTATTTCAGTAGTATATCTTTAGAGAGATAAAGACTGGGTTATACTCAATGTGAATCCCTGCAACATAAAGTCAAACCCTTTTCTTTCTCTAAAATGCTTAGAGATCCATGGATACTCATTATGTGACTTGATGGATATGAGGTGCTAAAGTTTATACCTATCTTATTCTTGTCTGCATGTTGAATAATGTATTACACATACTAGATACTTAATATGTGCTTCTCAGTTTGTGACTTTTGTACTTTGTTGTTGTTTTTTAACTTTTACATTCCACCTTATAATCAATACTGTGCCTTGATTCCATGGTAGAAGACCAATAAAGGCTAGGCAATGGGGGCTTAATGACTTGCCCAGGGTCATACAATTAATGTCTGAGGCCAGATTTGAACCTAGGAGCTCCTGTCTCTACTACACCTGGCTCTCAATCCACTGAGCCTCCAGCTTCTGTTCTTTCTTGAGATAATATGATCCTGGCTTCACTGCATATAAGTGAATTGTATTAATATACCAATCTTTACAGTGGTTCTCTATTCCTTTTCCTTCCACTTGATCTCTGTGACAGGTCAGTTAAAGAATGTTATTAAAATATTTTCTTTTCCTATATACTCTCCTTTTATTTCATTTAATTTAGGATAGTCTTAGTGTTGAAAGAATCAAAAATGAAAATAATACTTCAATATAACCTAAATTTGAGTATCCCCTTCTAATCAATACATTGTCCCTTCAGTGTGTTACTTTTATTGATACAAACCACAACTCTTCTCAGGCTTCTTATCCTGTGCCACTCCTTTCATGTCATTCCATCAAATATATACTCCATAGAGTATACACTGATCTCACTGAAGTCCTTGTACTGAGCCTTTTAAAATTATATAAATAGCAAGGTAATTCCTGAGCTGTCTCTTTTATTCTTCCCTCATAACATGTGATCAACACAGGATGTTATATTTCCTACTGTATTTTGGTAGACACGTTTTCATTGGTAATATGCCATGGCCTATTTATGCCCACCTTTATGAATTTTCTCATTTTTCTATCTTTAAAAAATTGTAGCATTCCATGATTCACAGCCACATAGCATCTTTACAAACATAGATAAATGCATTAAAGCCTTGATATTTTGTCAATGAGTAAAGTTTTCCTGTGGGATTTCTCTCATTTGATGAAAATTATAAACCTTATCTTGTAGCCTTAGAGGGTTGTCTGAAATTCAGAGTAATTAAATGACATGCCCATGATTATATACTACTAAGTCTTAGAGGCCGGATTTGAACCCAGTTCTTCTAGATTGTAAGTCTAGCATCAAAAGAGAGTTAGCCATGTTATTACTCCTGTTGTTTCACTTTAACAGATTTTTTAAAGAAGAAATGTGACACAATTGGAAGCACTGTGTAATTCCCCAAATACAGTCTACCCTACCCTATTTATCCTCATAAATTATTGGCCCACTTCATCATTTATCTTCAGTGCCTATCTAATTATTTGTACTAATCAAGTAATTCAATGAACTATCCATCCACTTCATATAATATTATGGTCATTATGCATCCTTCATCCATTTGTTTTTCCCCAATCTGCATTATTAGGCTGAACGCTGAGTAATCAAGGATATATATATGATTTTTAAAAGTATTCTCAGGTTTACTACACTTAATTCTATTCTATCTGTAAAAAGGATAATCTTGAAGTCTGAACATTCTAGAGAGAATACCACTTCAAATTATATTCTGTCCTCTATAACAGTGCTTTTATCAAGTATAGGTATCCCTTTTTTACACTTTACTTGATATGGATAACCAAAACATCTTGGTATCTCTGTTGCATTTTTCAAGAAATCCTTCATGATTCCAGTATGCAAATTTGAGACACTTCGCTAAAGTAATACCTTTAAGGCTATATTTTGCTCTGAGGAAGTAAAATATTTTTCTGGTCAAAAAACAAAGTATACAGTATAATCTTTCTAAATGACTATAAGGAGCATCTAATTGATATGGTCTATAGAATGCTAAGCCTGGAGTAAGGAAGACCTGAGTTCAAATGTGACCTCAGATATTTATTAGCTATTGGACTCTGGGCAAATCATTAGAGATTGTTTGCCTCAGTTTACTCATCTATAAAATAAGCTGAAGAAGAAACTGGTAAACCACTCCGTTTTCTTTACAAAGAATACATTAAATGAGGTCACCATCAGACATGACTGAACAACAGTAACAACAACATGTAATTTAAATAAAAGCATATTCTAACCTACTATAAAAATTTGCAAAAGCCTGTCTTTCTCTTTCTCATATATTCAATCAAGGATAACTTTAATATTTTCTCATAATAATTTTATAGAGTTTAAAATGAAGGCATATGCTTGAGTAATTATTGATCTCCAATCAATCATCTTTTTCTTAATTAATACTATTGGTGGTTTGCTTTATTTTAATTCTACACTATCTTGCCATTTTTCCCCTGAGAATCAATTCCCTGACATTTTCAAAGCTGTCATCTCCATCATAAATTTTTTCAATGTGTATTTAGTGTGGCTGAAAGCATTATTCTCCTTTTTCCTCTACTGAAACTTTTCATATAACATGTTAGCCAGAGACTTGGTTTTTATCCTCTAAATATGGTGCTTCTTCTGTCATCAATTATGAAACTATTTTGTTATAAATATTCTGACATACCTATTTATTTTTTCATCTATTAATTTTTTTTTATTTTAATAAATTCTTTGTGGGTGATCTGATTCAATGAACTTATGCAAGCTTTTTGAAGATTCATTTTTTTCTCCAAGTGAAATTATTTCTAAATTCATATTGTTCTTGCTGAAAAATCTCCTTGCTTAGCAAACAATCAAGTAGTAGCTGGCTGAGGAAGTTTCTGGGCTCTTTTGACCTACCAGTTGTGATGATTTAATTCATTACAATTCTGCAGGAAATGATGGTCGCATGCAACAGTATCATTGCTTTTTCCATTGGTCTTTTTTTTTTTGGCTTAAAAGCAATTTTTTTGTTTGTTTTGTTTTGTTTTTTGGTATGACATGTTGGGACTATCATTGATTTTGACCTTTGTGTATAGTCAGACAATTACCTTCCCAAAACAGAAAGTTGAATAAAGAAATGACACCAACATTACTTAACCAGTTGCTCTCTGCCTATTAAAATGTAGTGAATATAGATTTTTATAGTTATTTAGTGTTCATCATGTCAAATGTCTTCTGATTTTTATTAAAGATAATATTCATGAGATATATGATGAATGTGAATAGGCTAGAACTCTATTTGTAATTATATTCATAGTATTACTTTTATTTATATACATTTTGATGCTTCAAAATAAGGACCACCAATATGTCTTGTGAAATAATGCCCTTTTCTGCCTTTGGGCACAGGAAGAAACCAATTACATCAATTTATTTTCTCCTTTCAAGATTTCTTTGTGATTTACTTTTCCATTTAGCCATCATATTTTTATATTTTCAAGTTTGATTTAACATTTTCACTGAGAATGTCCATATGAATATGGTATAATTCTAGTAAATACCCACTTATTAATCACTATAAAACATTATTGTTGTTGTTTGGGCATTTTTAGTTGTATCTGATTCTTCATGATCTCATTTATGGTTTTCTTGACAAAGATAATGGTCTGTCATTCCTTCTCCAGGTCATTTTAAAGATGAGGAACTGTGGCAAATGAAGTTAAATGATTTGCCCAGGGTACTCCAGCTGGCCAGATTTGAACTCAGAGCTTCCAGATTCAGGTCCCTGTGTGCTATCACTGTATCACCTTTATAAAAGGATCTTATATTTAATTAGAGTTATATATAGCAGATCATATATATATATATATATTTCTATGTATACATTAAAGAGTTACTAAAGACAACTATGATTCTTAACATCTTCTGTTCTTTACTGATTATGCTATAGAAGTGGAAATAGATCATGCATGACTGACAGATATTTTTAATTTTTCTTTTATCTTTTGGTTATTATAACCCATTATATTGTGGTTACCCTACTAGAGATTAGTATTACCATGCTTAAAAAGACTAGTCTTGGATTATAGAAACATTCTATTGCTGAGACTCTATTGAAAACTTTTCTATCTTGGTAGAATCTACCAAGCTTTTACTGTGGCATCATAATTCCCCAGAACCCTTCTATCGTGAGACAATGTAGGACTTTTTTGAAAAAATAATGATTATAACAAATATTAAAATCCTAATTTGCTAACGTCAATTAGGAACTAGAATATTTACGCCTGAGACGTCCTCTTAGACTATACTTATGTAGTTTAGCCATGTATATTATTCCATATTTTTATAGATAAATGATAATATCTCTTTATCTCTTTGTACTCAGAATATTCCAAATAGAAATGTCCAGATAGTGAAAATGTATATCCTCCTTATGTAATGTCAGAAACAATTTTTGTGACTACATATATATATGCATGTAAATATATAAAATATAATTTTGTGGATAATTTGAATATACATATTTAAATTCATAAGTGATTTTTCTTACTGAACTGTCAGGTTAAAATGGTCAAAATCCATGTAGACAAGTAGAATGAGCCAAAGTTATAAATATATCACATTTATGAGTGCTATGGTCTTCCAGGGGTCTTCAATGACTGGGAAAAAACCAAAACCAGTAGCAATAATATCCCTCTTGATATATTCATAGGCTGGTACCCTAAATGCTTATCAAAATGGTTTGCATATAGCCGACCCTCAATATGTATGTGTGGCTAGATTGTCTAATTGACTAAAAGAGGCACTCTCTGCAGTCTTATTAAAAACAATGGGTTTAAGATGTTTCATTTCTAATTCAGGCCACCATTTCTCCAAATAGGTTTGCCATGGCACCTCTGCAAAAGAGACATAGTAGTTATTGCTAGATCATTTTTCTGTCCCTCCCCCTCATTGCCCTCCACTCTTTCCCACTATAATTAGCATCTATCTAATAAGCTAAATAAGTGGGTACAGCAAAAGAGGGCAGCTTCATTTGGCTGCCTCAGTGAATGCTGGCATGGAATGAATGGGAAATATGGATAATAGCAGCCTCCAGGCCTTCAAGGAAAGCCTGCTAATGTGTTTTCTCTTCAGCAAGTATTGCTTAAAGTGATGGCACAGGAGATAGAAGGGAGGAGGAGGAAGAGATATTACTGCAGACTTTTCTCCAAGCTGTGACCACTGTACCATAGCAGCAACTCCACAACCCATAAGAAAAATGGGGTGAGCCAGATTCATCTAGCTATAAATTGACTCCTGGCCTGGAACTCTCCATGCTTTCATAATTTTCTTTCCTTCTCTATCCACACCCACCATTTGCCTCAACTATAATTATCAATTCTTTCTTTCAACCTCTTTCTTTGTTTCCATAGCATCCATATTCTAAAACACACAATAGTCACTCAATTCTTTTGCTTGGCATGTCTTAATTAAATTCAGGAGAAAGGAATTCTAGGAAAGGAGGGCAGCAGGAGAACAGGAGGACTGAGGGCATATTCTAATATCGTCATTTTAGATGGATGGCTTTCCCCATTAACACTTACATATTCAGTAGTAAAGAGACCTGGTCTTGAATTAATATGCAATGAAGTCCCAAGAAATCACCACTAATTTATAAGATTTTATCATTGAAATTTTAAGAAAACCACACCAGCTGCCAGGCTCTAAAAAAAGCATTATCCATACCTTCATTGTGGTATGCTTAATTTTATTTTAAACCCAATTAAATGTGGGGGCTAACAGAGAAAGGACAGGATCAGGATGATGATGCTCTTGCAGCTGCCTACTGTAGATATCACAAGATGAAAAAATAATGAAAAAATGTCCAATGTTGCATGTACTAAGTTGATTTTAATATAGAGGAGTGTTTTTTTTTTGTTTTTAATCTTTAAATCTATTTAATTAATTAATTAATTTAGAATCTTTTTCCATGATTACATGATTCATGTTCTTTCCCCCTTTTCCTCCTCCCTCTCTCCTCCCAGAGCCAATGAGAAATTTCACTGGGTTTTACATGTATCATTGTTTAAAACCTATTTCCATATTATTAATATTTGCAATAGATAGAGGAGTGTTTTTCATTTCTTCTTTTTTTCCTTCTTATAGACAGCAGGAGCTCAGTAAGTGACTTCTGATGACTACTATAGCATTGCAATCAACATGGAGAACTTCATCTCACTTCACAAATTACTCCCAAATGCAATTTAAAATATTAATCTGCTCCAGATTATTAATCATAGAGAAGGCAGAAATGGGTATGGGACACATAGACTAGCTCTATTTTCTAACAGAGTTCCCAAGGTACCAAAAGAATAGCTTTTAAATGACTAGATATCTGCTCAACTATCAAAGTTGCTTCCTTGTCCCTTGCCCCATGACTGCCAGGGGGCAATATGTTTAATTATTCTTAGCCTAGGAAGAAGGACAACAAAATAAAACATTTGAGACAATTTAATCACAGTCAAGCATCAAAGATTTAGAATAGTTTGAGTGAAAGCCAGTAAAAATTATGAAAATGGCTGAATTCAGAATGTTTTGAAAGAAATATAGTGCCACTACTTTCAGACATCTTCATTAATGTGAATTCATGGCTAATGAAGTATTTCCAAATAAAAGTCCTTTAATGAATAGCTAATACTCATTCGTAATTACACTGCTCTGTGTACACTAATGAATACTAGCAAAGTGATTTTTAAGGTGCTTTAAAAACACTTTCCCTGAGTAAGTAAAACATTCATTGTCACAATCCCTCAGGCTCAAAACCCCTGACTCCTCTGTATCCTGTATGCCTCATGTTCAGTAAGTCATCAAGTTTTTATTTCTTTTGGCCTATATCTCTCAAACTTCAGCCTGCTTCTCAATGCTCTTTTTCACTACTTGTGTCTCTACATCATCATCTCCTAAAACCTGCAGATCTTAAAATAGTAAATGATGTCAAGCAATTAAGTTTATATTATTTATTGAGGTATATTCTTAACTAGTTATTAGAGTTTTTATTGTAACACACACAATTTCTGATATACTTGCCTAGTATTGGCCCTCTATTGAACTTCTTATTGTAAAAAAGAAAAAAAAAACAAGAAAGATCCCTTATTTAGTTCCCAATTCTGATCATTTATATAATTTCCATACCTGTAGCCACTCTCTCACAACAATAGAGGTATATATCATGAGCCATCCATAGGAACTAAAACTGGTTTTTATCATTAAAAGGAATGGAGACATTGATTCATATTATTTTCATTTTCATCTTTGTAGTCATGTGGCTTGTAGTCACAGTTATGCTACTAAGTTTCTAAATCTAAAGACTTACAATAGCTTCCTAACTCATCATCATGTTGGTAGGATCCAAACTATGATTCACAACTTCAGAATTCTGTAGTAATGTTTTCCTCATTTCATTTCTCTGCTTACTTACTTTCTATTGCTCCTCATCTCCTATTTAATTAGGTCTAAAATATTTTCTCTTTGCATAGCTCCCAAGGTCGTAGATGGAATATTTAATAAAATGCTCAGTTTTAGTTAAGAAGATCTGAGTTCTAATGCTACTTCTGACATTTACTAGCTATATAACCCTAAACAATCACTTAACTTCTCTCAACCTCAGTTTCTTCACCTAAAAAATTGAGATAATAAAATTGTTTATATGAGAGGGTGGTTTAGAGGGTTAAATGATATCTCATTCATACATGTAAATCCTGAATAAATGCTATAATTGTTCATTCTTAGCCCAAATTCTTTTCATCAGCCTCACAACTCTAAAATTAAACTAGTTATCTCACTATTCCACAAACATTCAACATTCATTCTTGTACCTATACCTTTGCAAATATTGTTCCTTCTACCTAAAATGTCTTCTTTTCTGCCTGTCTGAAGTCTAACCTAACCATGATACCCTTCTCAATTCAGTGCATTGGAAACATTACTGTATTTAAAATTCAGAGAACATACATCCAAGGATTTATCCCTTATGACATCCATAATTTTGGGTAAGTCACTTAATCTCCATTGATCTCAGTTTCCTCATAAAAAAATGATGCCTGAGTTACTTGATCTTTAAGATCACTTGTAATTCTGTATTTGTGAATATGAAGTCCCATCTTCTCCATGGAGCCATATGTAATCACTCATCTCTAATTCACTTTAGCCATATGCTAAAATAAGCAACTCCTTACCACATAATCTTATTTTGATTTCCATTATTTAATGTTCATTAAAATTGCATCTAATGAGATTCTGAGGTTTTAAAAGATATAGAACATCCATATGATTATGTATTATCACCATTGTCTAGTATGGGTAGATGCTCATTAATTCCTTGTTGTTTGCTTAATTGATTAATCATTGGTATTATTAGAGTCCAAGCTCAATGGACTTTTCAATGGACTTTTAATTGATGAGAATTTATTTACACCGGCAAATTATCTTTTCTTATCCTGAATGGGAATGTTCAGATTGAGATACCACTGGACTAGTCATAGGTGCAGCCATAAGAGCTTGTTTCCTTTGTCAATTTTCTCTTTCATTCTCCCTTATGTCTCTGTTTCTGAGCTTCTTCCAAGACTTTGAATCATGTCAGCACTGGGCTGAGCATGTTAGCATCAGATTTTGAACATAACATCTCCAGAACTCTTAAAGATTAAAAATGTAGAGAACTATAAATATTTGAAATACCCTGGGGCTGGCATACGGACTGTCTTTAAACAGATCTTTTTGATCTAGTATCTTTTTTCTTTCTTTTCTTTCTTCATTCCACCCCCACCACTTCTATTAGTCCATAGCACCCTTCACATGTTTTCAGGAATGGCAAAAGGCATAACAGACTCTTACTAAACCTTGACTTTCTGGACTTTGTGCCTGCCTCTGGATGATAAGAAGAAATAGAATTCTCATAGCTCTGTTTTCAGAGCTATCAAAGTACAGACCCAGGAAGATTTCATTTCTGATCATATGAAATATATTATTTGCTTTTCTAAGTAAAGAAAAATTAGGACAGCAATGACCTAATGTAGAAAGAACACTAGCTTGGGAATCAGGAGACCTGATTTCTAGTCCCCAAATGACTACGTAACAGAATAGATTTCATTGAACAAGTTGCTTCATCATTCTTGTTCAGAGTCATCTTACCTGCAAAATAAGAATATTATAATTACATGATCTCCAGGCTTCTAAAAAGTATTGTTTCCTTATTCTTGTAAGGGTTAAAATAGGGATTTTGACAAAAGAAGAGAGCAGCTTTTAATAATTTAAGTTTTAACAAGAATATAGTAGAGTTGTAATTAATATTATCCCTTTAAGCCAGAGAAAAGAAAACCTTTAGCAACTTTTAATAATTAACAATTTAGGGGGAACCTAGGTAGCTTAGTGGACTGAGAGCCAAGCCTAGAGATGGGAGGTCCTAGGTTCAAATCCGGCCTCAGACACTTCCCAACCGTGTGACCCTGGGCAAGTCACTTGACCCCCATTGCCCACCCTTACAACTCTTCCACCTATGAGCCAATAAACAGAAGTTAAGGGTTTAAAAAAACAATTAACTGGGCAGCTGGGTAGCTCAGTGGATTGAGAGCCAGGCCTAGAGACAGGAGGTCCTAGGTTCAAATCTGGCCTCAGACACTTCCCAGCTGTGTGACCCTGGGCAAGTCACTTGATCCCCATTGCCTACCCTTACCAATCTTCCACCTATAAGTCAATACACAGAAGTTAAGGGTTTAAAAAAATTAAAAAAAAACCAATTAACAATTTAGTTTAATTAAAATAGATAGTAATATAGTAAAATGAATATAGTAAAGGAGGGAAATATAGAAAAGAGGTAGAGAAATAAAATTTCCTAATGCCTAACTAGCTATCCTATAACTATATATAACTGCCTATAATTACTATCTAAAACTGCCTATATTTACCTGTTAATAACAACCACCCTACAAAGTTCCAACTCAATCCAACACAATCAAAACCAACCCAATCAGTGTTTAATCCAACCACAATTAGGTCTGCCAACAAAGACCAGTCACCTCACACAAAGTTCAAAAAGCCCAAAAGCCCCTTTGAAGGCTAAAAGCCCTCTCAGGAAGCTCAGGCCTGCCTTTATATTCCAGCAACTAAATGCCAACCAGCAACTCAAACACTTGCAGCAGCCAACTTCCCCTCAACTCCCAGCCCTAACTGCTAGCAATTGACAGCTCTGTCAGCAACTCACCCCTCTAAGTGTCTGAAAATGACAACCTAACCAACTCACACTGGCCTCTTTTATAACCTTTCCCTACTTAACTTCCTGTCTCTATGGTTCCTCCTTCCTGTCTCTATGGTAAAAGGACCTCTAGGTCCTCCTTTAAATTAAAAAAATATATGTTGGTGATGGAATACTATTGTGCTCAAAGGAATACTAAAGTGGAGGAATTCGATGTGAACTGGAAAAACCTCCAGGAATTGATGCAGAGTGAAAGGAGCAGAGCCAGAAGAACATTGTACACAGAGACTGATACACTGTGGTAAAATTGAATGTAATGGACATCTGTACTAGCAGCAATGCAATGACCCAAGACAATTCTGAGGGATTTATGGAAAAGATCACTACCCACATTGAGAGGAAGAACTACAGTAGTGGAAAAATAGAAGAAAAACAACTGCTTGAATACACTTGGGTTGATGAGGACATGATTGGGGATGTAGACCCGAAAAGACCACACCAATGAAACTATCAATAATATGTAAATAAGTCTTGAATAACCACACATGTTAAAACCAGTGGAAATGTGAGTTAGCTATGGTGGGGGAGGGGTAGTTGAGGGAGTGAAGGGTTAAGTAAAAACATAAATTATGTAACCATGGAAAATTTTTCTAAAAATAAAAAAAATTATTTTTAAAAAATAAATAAATTCATAAAAGAATAAAGAATTCCTTTTTACATTCTAATTACCTAAAATTTTTCCAGTTCAATTCATTCACTAAACTGATGACCAAAATAAAGAGACATGTATAATTTATTTACCATTTTATACATTTAATAATTCATTTATAATTTGTTTACCATGATTACCAAATTACATAGAATTGTCAGCAAACATATAGCTGGCTAACCATCTATAGGTAAGTCAATACTCTCAACTCAAAAGTTACATCTCATACATTATTTTAAGCATTTTTTTCAAGCATATAATTATAATTTTGCCATCATTTAATTCTTTTCAAGTTCTTCACAAAACATTTTATTAGTTGTTGCTTAGGTCAACATTGTGAGATGGAAGATGAATTACATATTGTGTTTCCTCCTTTTTTACATCATAATGATTAAATTGTTTGTTCAGGACCTCAAGACATTATGAAATGGGTCCAGGCTTCTCCCAAACAGTGGATTCTCAAATAGTCCACTCTGGATAATATTTTTTTTTTGCCATTCCCTTCTGCTGCACTTTTTTTTATTAATATTCATTTTTAATCTGTTTACATACTTTATGCCCCTACTTTCCCCTTCACCCCCCACTTTCCCCCCACCCATGGCCAACGCACATTTCCACTGGTTGTAACAAGTGTCCTTGTTCAGGGTCTATTTCCCATTCATGTCCTCCTCAGACCATGCATTCAAGCAATTGTTTATCTTATATGTTTCCTCTCCTTCAGTCCTTCCTCTGAATGTGGGTAGCATCTTTACCATAAATCCCTCAGAGCTGTCTTGTGTCATTACAGTGCTGCTGGTACAGGAGCCCATTACATTTGATTTTACCACAGTATATCAGTCTCTGTGTACAATGTTCTTCTGGCTCTGCCCCTTTCGCTCTGCATCACTTCCTGGAGGTCTCTCCAATTTGCATGGAATTCCTCCAGTTTATTATTCCTTTTAGCACAATAGTATTCCATCACCCGCATATACCACAATTTGTTCAGCCATTCCCCAATTGAAGGACATCCCCTCATTTCCAGTTTTTTGCCACTACAAAAAGCGCAGCTATAAATATTTTCATACGAGTCTGTTTATCTATGATCTCTTTGGGGTACAAACCCAGCAATGGTATGGCTAGATCAAAGGGCAGGCATTCTTTTATAGCCCTTTGGGTATAGTTCCAAATTGCCAGCCAGAATGGCTGGATCAGTTCACAACTCCACCAGCAATGCATCAATGTCCTGATTTTGCCACATCCCCTCCAACATTCATTACTCTCCCCTTCTTTCATTTTAGCCAATCTGCTAGGTGTGAGGTGATACCTCAGAGTTGTTTTGATTTGCATTTCTCTAATTATTAGAGATTTGGAACAGTTTCTCATGTGCTTATTGATACTTTTGATTTCTTTACCTGAAAATTGCCTATTCATGTCTCTTGCCCATTTTTCAATTGGGGAATGGCTTGATTTTTTATACAATTGCTTTAACTCCTTGTATATTTGAGTGATTAGACCCCTGTCAGAGTTTTTCGTTATAAAGATTTTTTCCCAATTTGTTGTTTCCCTTCTGATTTTGACTACATTGTTTTTGTCAATCTAATAAGAAAAAGGAAAGAAGAAAACCAAATTGACAGTATTAGAGATGAAAAGGGAGACCTCATCTATAATGAAGGGGAAATTAAGGCAATCATTAAGAAATATTTCGCCCAATTATATGGCAACAAATATAGAAATTTAGGAGATATGGATGAATATTTACAAAATATAAATTGCCTAGATTAACAGCAGAAGAAATAGAATACCTAAGTAATCCCATATCAGAAATAGAAATTGAACAAGCCATCAAAGAACTCCCTAAGTAAAAATCACCAGGACCTGATGGATTCACAAGTGAATTCTATCAGACATTCAAAGAGCAAATAATCCCAATACTATACAAATTATTTGATATGATAAGCAAAGAAGGAGTCCTACCAAATTCATTTTATGGCACAAATATGGTACTGATTCCAAAGCCAGGTAGACCAAAAACATAGAAAGAAAACTATAGACCAATCTCCCTAATGAACATAGATGCAACAATCTTAAATAGAATATTAGCAAAGAGACTCCAGCAAGTAATGAAGAAAGTCATCCACCATTCCTGTTTTTTCTAAATACCAGTTTCTAGTCTTATTTATTAATTCAATAGTTCTTTTACTTTCGATTTTATTAATTTCTCCCTTAATTTTTAGTATTTCTAATTTAGTTTTCATCTGGGGGTTTTTTATTTGCTCACTTTCTAATTTTTTGAGTTGCATGCCCAATTCATTAATCTCTGCCCTCCTTAATTTGTTGATATATGCACTCAGGGATATAAATTTCCCCCTAAGTACTGCCTTGGCTGCATCCCACAGAGTTTGGTAGGATGTCTCATCGTCATTCTCTTCAATGAAATTGTTGATTGTTTCTATGATTTCTTCTTTGACAAATTGGTTTTGGAGAATCATATTGTTTAATTTCCAATTGGTTTTTAATTTGCCTCTCCAGGTGCCCTTACTGATTATTAGTTTTATCGCATTATGATCTGAGAAGGTTACATTTATTATATCTGCTCTTTTGCATTTGTTTGCCATGATTCTATGCCCTATAACATGGTCAATCTTTGTGAATGTGCCATGTGCAGCTGAAAAGAAGGTGTATTCCTTTTTGTCCCTATTTATTTTTCTCCACATATCAATTAAATCTAATTTTTCTAGGACTTCATTCATCTCTCTTACCTCTTTCTTATTTATTTTTTGGTTTGATTTATCTAGATCTGAAAGAGGAATATTTAGATCTCCCACTATTATGGTTTTACTATCTATTTCCTTCTTGAGCTCTGCCAGTTTCTCCTTTATGAATTTGGATGCTATACCACTCGGTGCATATATATTGAGCAGTGTTATTTCCTCATTGCTTATATTGCCTTTAATCAGGATGTAATGACCTTCCCTGTCTTTTTTAATCATTTCTATTTTTACTTTGGCTTTGTCAGAGATCATGAAAGCCACTCCTGCCTTCTTTTTCTCATTTGATGCCCAAAAGATTTTGCTCATACCCTTAACCTTGAACTTGTGTGTGTCTACCCGCCTCATATGTGTTTCTTGTAGACAACCTATGGTAGGATTTTGGTTTCTGATCCACTCTGCTATTTGCTTCCGTTTTATGAGTGAGGTCATCCTGTTCACATTCAGAGTTACAATTGTTAGTTGTGTATTCACTGACATTTTTGTATCCTCCCCTAGACCCACTCCTTCTTATTACACTATTTTCTTTTACACCAGTGGTTTGCTTTGAACCAGTATCCCTTATCCCCTCCCTTGATTGACTTCCCTTTCTGCCCCCTCCCTTGTTGTTCCCCTCTTTGTTTTTTTTTAAAGACCAAATGAATTCCCACCCCCTTCTTCTCCCCTCCCTGTTTTGGCCTCCCCACTCCCCTGTTCCCTTTGGTTTTTCCCTTCTGACTTTCTCAGTAGGGTTAGATAGAGTTTTTTATCCAGATGGATAATAAAGTTACTCTTCCTTCTCTGGGTTGATTACACTGAGATTAAGGTTTGATTATGCTCTCTTCCTCTCCTTCTTATGATATTATTCAACCCCTCCCCTTCCCATGCCCTCTTTGTGTGTAATAGAATATCTTATTTTTCTTATTTACTCGGATTTTTCTTGGTGTCCCCTACTATTCCCCCCTCTTTCCCACCCCCCATGTCTTCTTAGACTATTTAGTATCCTGTCCTCTCCCTATGAATTATTCTTCTGGTTGCTATAATAGTGAATATTATAATAGTGTATAGAGTTCACTACAGAGAATTATACATAGCATTTCTCCACCTAGTAATACAGATAATTAGATCTTATTTATGCCCTTAAAGAGTCAAGCTTAAAAGACTATGAGTTTTCTTTCTTTCCCCTCTGTTTCTTATTTACCTTTTCATCTTTCTCTTGATGTTTGTGGTTGAGTGTCAAACTTTCCATTTAGTCCAGGTCTCTTTTGTGCAAAAACTTGGAATTCTTCAATTTTGTTGAATTCCCATACTTTCCCCTGAAAGTATATAGTCAGTTTCGCTGGGTAGTTGATTCCGGGCTGAAGGCCCAGCTCTCTTGCCTTTCTGAATATTGTATTCCAAACCTTGCGGTCTTTTAGCGTTGAGGCTGCCAGATCCTGTGTGATCCTTATTGGTACTCCTTGGTATTTGAATTGTCTCTTTCTGGCTTCTTGTGAGATTTTTTTCTTTAACTTGAAAGCTCTTCAATTTCGCTATTATATTTCTGGGTGTTGACTTTTCTGGGTCCAGTGTAGAGGGTGTTCTATGGATCCTTTCAATGTCTATATTGCCCTCTTGTTGTAGAACTTCAGGGCAATTTTGCTGAATAATTTCTTTAGGTATGGAGTCCAAGTTTCTATTAATTTCTGCCTTTTCTGGAAGACCAATGATTCTCAAGTTGTCTCTTCTAGACCGGTTTTCTTGGTCTGTCACTCTCTCATTGAGATATTTCATGTTTCCTTCTATTTTATCAGTCTTTTGACTTTGTTTTATTTGTTCTTGTTGTCTTGAGAGATCATTGGTTTCTAAATGTTCGATTCTAACCTTTAAGGACTGGTTTTTGGTTTTAATGTTTTGGTTTTTGGCTATAATTTTTTGGTTTTCCTTTTCTATCTGGTCATTTTTGGTCTTCAGTTGTCTTGTCTCACTTTCCATTTGCGTAATTCTGCCTTTTAAACTGTTATTTTCTTGCCAGATTTCTTCCATCTTCCTCAGCATTTCATTTTTAAACTCTTCCATAGCTTGTGACCAGCTTTCATTTTTTTGGGGAGGTTTGGATTTTTGTTTTCCCTCCTCTGTTGTCTGGATTTTCTCTGTGTAGAAGTTGTCGAGTGTTCCAGAGTTTCTCTTGATAGTCTTTTTCTTCTGGACATCCTTATTGCTGGCCATTGTTGGCCCCGCCCTTTTTCCGCTTTGTCTTTGCACTCAGGGTCTGCCTGGGCCTTGCAATCTCCGGGGGGCTCTGGTCTCCTTGCCCTAGGGGTCAGGCCTCCTGGTAGTTCCCCATCTGCCCCTCTGCCCTAGGTTCCTTCAGCAGTCTTTGGGGCTGCTTCCACTGCCAAGCTCCCTTCTGCACCAGGTCCTCACTGGAGGTCCAAGCCTGGGCTGGAGATAGTGATTCAAGCCTAGGGCACTGCCTTTGCCTGGGCAGATGCTCTTAGGGCCCTGCCTTCACCCCTGCAGAAGGTAGTGAAAGTCTGTGGGCTGGAGATCTTTATTCGCACCTGAGGCAATGCCTTCAGTGCTTGGGAAAGGCCATGTTTTAGGGGCCTTTGTCCCTAAAAGGCAGTGCCTTCACCCAGGTGGATGCTCAGGTGCAGGCCCCCAGCCACCTGGGGTCCCTTGCCTTGCAGCACACAGGTACAAGCCCCGGGGCTGCCAGTGATTATCTGGTTGCCCCAGTCCTGTTTTCACACTTGTGCGTTGGCATTGTGCGAGGTGTGCAGTGTGGGGTTGGGGGAGGGGCTTCTTCCTCTCCTGGTTTAGTGAAAGCTGTTTCACCCCCCTTTAGGGTGGAAATGCCCCGATTCTGCGTACCTTCAATGCTGCGCCCTGTTGTGGGGTTCCTTCGTTCCTCTGGACTTGTTTTTATTTCCCCTTGAGGGGTTCTGTATGCTTAGGTCAGGAGAGATCGAGCAGCTGCTCCTTATACTGCCGCCATCATAAGATGTATAGGGATTAAGCTGACCGCAGTGGTCTCTGGATAATATTTTTACCACTTTCATCCAAAAGGACAGGTAGGCTGTCATTCATTTGGCTTATATATCTCTGATATTACATCTTTGTAATACGTTGTGCCTAAATGGGAAAGCACTATTTTCTTCCTTAGTATTTTTCCTTTATAATAAAAATAGGGAAAGCCTCAAGTCACACATTCATGTAAAATAGTAATTAAGCTTAGTCTATACAAGATATTATCAGTTGGCAAGGCTCTCTTTGCATAGTTAAGTGACACAGTGAATAGAATATTTGACAGGTATTCAGGAAGATGAATTCAAATCTCACCTAATAAACTTCTTAACTATGCCTTAAATTTTATCATCCTCATTTTCCTAATCTAGAAAATAAGGAAAACAATAGTACCTACCTCCTAGGGTTGTTGTGAGTATCCAGTGAGTTAATATGCATAAAATATTTTGAAACTTTTAAACACTAGCTATTGTTTTATTGTTAATTATCTAAGAAAACTGAGAAATTTAGACAAACATGCTGATTCTTTCTGAATATTTAGTTAGTCACAGACCATCTAAGTTTCCACCCAAGGTCTTCTCTCTCTTAGGATCACAAAAGTATGACGCATTTTTTGGTTGTTTGTATAGTTGAAAAGCTAATTTGTCAAAGATATTTCAGATGAGGAAGTACCATAAGATCACAGAAGTGAGAATAGGAAGGAATCTTGAAGACAAAATAATATGAACTTTCCATTTTTTAGTTGAAGATACAGAGGCATTTATAGGTAAAGTGATTTGTCAGAGATCACAATATAGTACATATTAAATCCAAGATTTCAAGTCAAATCTTTGGACTTTAAATCTGACTTTTTGTCTACTACATTGCCTTGAGATGACACTGTAGCTGGAAATCACCTCTTTTCACTACCTTGGAATCAATTTTCAGTTTTACTTATTCTAACTTTCCTTCTAACAATCATTTAATCAACAAACAATTATTAAGTACCTAATATATTACTGGTACTGTCAACATAAATTGATTCCATTAATAAATTTGAGACAAAATTTGAATATGAAGGGGAATTTAAAATTAATTACCTACCCAAGATAATTCCAAGGGATTCATTAAAAAATTATATCCATAGCCAAAGAAGGAACTGTCTGCAGGTTGTCCATCATTAACTTTATTTCCCTGAGTTTTTTTTCTTCAATTTGTAATATAGAAAATGGCAGGATGGAATTCCTGCAAAATGCAGGGTCAAGCCTCACCCAGAATTCCAGGGGATCCCCCCTGGAGAACTTTGGGTGAGGGGGCAGTTGGTAGGGAATTTAACCAGTGATTTCTGGGAGTTGAGGGGGAGTGGATATCTCTGCTGGCTGTTCCTGATTTGGGGTTCACCTGGGAGGCCATAGTGGCAAGAGCCATTGTGGTGTCTAGTCAGGAGTTTGCCTGTCTAGTAGGACCTTTCCAGAATCAATATAATAACTATTTAGTTATTTAGATATTAGAAGTAATTACTATTAGTTTTGAAGGCAAGTTAGCTAAAGGGCTGCCACTCCATCCTGGGAGGGGGAGGGGCAGCTTCAACCTGACAGTTCAGGGATTCCTGATTCTTATCCAAATCCTAATTGCCCCCTCTTGCCTTCCCCTTCTTTCTTTTATCAATATAAGCTTTATCTTTGATAGCAGTGCCTGGATATTATTTGGGTATACTCACTACAACCATTAAGCTTGATTCCTGTCAGTTGCCAGCCAAAGAAGTCTGTTCCTTCTTAGTCCTTAACATCAAGATGTCTAGCTTCTACTCAGTTCCTCAATCAAACCTGTGGGGAATATAAATTGAGGAGAACACCATTAGAGATTAGCTTTGCTGAGCCTTGTCAGAAGTCATTGCCCTGCTTCCATATTCAACTGAAAACCAACTGCTCAGTAGGAGGGGTTTGAGAGCAAGGAGCATTTGCCCCTCCCCACTCACTCTAGCCTGTGGGTGGGGGAGGAGAGAGTCTTGCAGGCACCTGGCCCTGGCCAGACCATCAGCTTCCCAACATCCCTGTTATTACAAATATAACAAATTGTATATGTGATATGTATCTTCTGTCATGGCACAGGTAATATAGAAATAAATATTGCACAAAAGCATAGTATAATCTATCACATTATTTACCACCTCAAAGAGAGGGAATAGAGGGAAGAAGAGAATCTAAATTGCAAAATGTCAGAAAATAATAGAAAAAATGCTTTCTTTATGTAATTGGGAAAAAAAGAAAAATATTTAAGAAAAGAAAATTAATGAGCTAAGGAAAGTAGAGGGCTAGCATATTCTTCTCTGCAATGCAATACAACTTGAGGATCTCTAATTGATCTCTTCTGATGGTACAAAATCTCATCAGTGTTGGAACTTTGGCATCTTTTGACTCTCTATTACTCTCTATTACTATTATCTGTTCTTACTTCATCTCTGGGAATTTAGACTTCCCCTCATTCTTCCGGCTTCATTATATAATTATAAATATTATCTAGATTTGGAATATTAGCTGAGGATTAGCTAATACTTTAATTCTTTGCTTTCAGCCATAGCTACCAGTGAAAAAATTGCTGTCAAAGTACTTGAATCTCCCACTTACTATTTCTAAAATGATACTGAAATCTGAAAGGTGGAAATATACCAGCTCTCCTTTAGACTATCTGGAAGGATTAGACACATATATAAAAGAGAATAATAACCTATTGAGGAGTTAAATTTCTCCCTTTTAACAACCTTTACTACAGTTCACCAAAATGACACAAAGTCTTGATGTATTGACATTTCACTTTCTTCAGACATTAGTAAATGTCAGCTCTCTTCTGGCTCATTGTAGGAAGAAGTGATATCATCCTTATACTTATTTGGAAGAAGGTACCATTCAGTAGTCATTCAAAAAATAACTACTAGGTTCCCATTGTCTGGATATCAGTCAAACTTTTAAGACAGAAGCAGAAGATTCACAATTTTCTAAAGTGATATTTTAGCAGTATTCTAATAGAATCATAGACATAACCGTCAGGATTATTAGACATATTATCTAATTCCCTCCTTTTAAAGATGAAGAAACTGAGGCTAGGAAATATTGAGACTTAAGGTGGGGAGCACTACTATAAAGTGTCAGAGATGAAGTTTAAACCCAGGTCTTCTTGACTCTAAATTTAGCACTCTAGCCATAGCTTTAATAATTAACAAAAAACCCTTTTAAACTCCTTTTCTAATCATTAATTTTTATATTGTAACTCCCAATAACCAGAATCAAACCTGGCCTCCTTTTTACTCTTCACTTTCCTATTTATTATTCAAAGAATAATCATCTTCTGAAAAAGAGTGTCAAGGACATTTCCCATCCAAAATGTTATTTATTTTTGTTCCAAAGTGGCACCCATTTGGACCTGAAAGAATTTTTTAAATTCAAACAGAAGTTCTTTGATCTTACAAGGGTTATTTAAGTTAATAATTTTAATATTAAATTATTGATTCTAAATTAATAAATTAATAAAATTAATATTTCATTAATTGAATTTATATATTTATATATCATTATATTTGTGTATTTATATTTTATGATATATAATTTGTATATTTATATATTAAAATTAGTAATCAAATAAATTAATAATTAAATTAATATTAAATTAAATATTTTTACAACAGCCCTGTGAGGTAGGTTTTGTTATTTCCCCTCCTTCATAATGATATCCTCCCCTACATTTTTACTTCTTCTACCCAGTCCTGCTGAGTAAAAGGGAGTTTGCTCTCCTGTTCTGCCCTATCTTCAATACCACTATGCTGTCACTATGCTTTTTCCAGGGCCATCACCAACATCATGTATATACAAGCTCCAACTAGATTACTATCTCACATTTCTATATGGTTATCACTGACATATCATGACTTTGCCCATCACGGTGACAATATAACCCTGGTCATTCTAAGAAATTAAATGGGAATTTTGTGGAGTTTTGTGGAAGCCACAGATAACCTGTAAAGGCTAGTGGCCAACACAGAAAAAGTTTGAAACTTAGAAATAAATAAAATATATGCATAGTGTTGTATAATATCAATTTTAAATACAATTAAGTATAATATCAAATTTAAATAAAATAATATCAATTTAAAATAAAATCATATTTTATCTTTTCATTCCATAACTACATAAAATTTCTCTTTAAAAGTTCAAGAAAGTAAAATGTTAAAGTTTGTGAAAAGAACTCAAAAGACAGAAGATGACATATAAAGGCTAGAAATGTAGAAATATCTTAAAAAGTTTACTCAAAAATATATATAGGTGTTATAAACACCACATAAAAGAAAGAGAAAAATTCATACTTCTCTTGTATGGAGAGGCAAAAAATTTTACATGGATTTTCCAGATTGTAAGGGTACTGCCTCCCTTGTTGAAGCCTAGATTGAAAAGTAGATTTTTCCTGACTTCAGATCTGATATTCTATTTACTGCACCACTCAATTGTCTGATATATACTTCTTCTCATTTGATTCTTTTAACCACCCTTAGAGTTATATGAGATGAGTTGTTATTTGCTTTAGCTATATTATCTATAAAAATGGATTCATCCTACATAACTAATTCAGGATTACTAACCTGGTAAAAAACAGATTCGACACTTGAACCCAAGTTTTCTGACTCTGAAGTCCAATTTTCTTAGACTATGCTTCCTAGAGTATGTTGATTAAATAATTATATTGAATGAATTGGCCAGAGTCCTAAAATTCCTAAACTGACTTGAGACAATTACTAAAGAAGCCAGACTGCAAAATCAGTTTAGACCTCTGAGTTCCTCCTATGTCAATATGACAAAATATATGGAAAGGATGAAATAAGAATAACCCCACTCTGGACCAACCTTAAAAAATTTGTTTTTGTGTCCAAGAAAATGGAAGTTGCAGTCCCAGTACCATACATGTCAAGGAGGGTAGGATGAGCCAACATAATAAAAATGACCATTCTACCCAATTTAATTTACTTATTTAGTGCCATACCTATCAAATGACCAATAAACTCTTTTACTGAATTAGAAATAACTATAACAAAGATTATTTGGAAGAACAAAAGATCAAGAATATCAAGGGAAATAATGAAAAAAATGTGAAGTAAGGTGGCTTAGCAGTACCACAAATTAAGCTATACTATAAAGCAGCAGCCATCAAAACAATATAGTACTGGCTAAGAGATAGAAGGGAGAATCAGTGGAATAGACTTGGGGTAAGTGATGTCAGCAAAACAGTGTATGATAAACCCAAAGAGCCCAACTTTTGGGGCAAAAATCCACTATTTGACAAAAATTGCTGGAAAACTGGAAAACAATATGGGGGGAGATTAGGTTTACATCAACATCTCACACCCTACACCAAAATAAATTCAGGTGAAAGACTTTAATATAAAGAAGGAAACTGTAAGTAAATTAAGTGAACGCAGAGTACTATACTTGTCAGATCTCCGGGAAAGGAAAGATTTTAAAAACAAGCAAGAATTAGAAAAAATGTAAAATAAATAATTTTGATTATATTAAATTAAAAAGTTTTTGTACAAAACTTTTTTGTACAAAAACATTGTACAAAAACAATGCAACCAAAATCAGAATGGAAACAGCAAACTGGGAAAAAATCTTTATAACAAAAAATTCTGACAGAGGTCTAATTACTCAAATATACAAGGAGTTAAATCAATTGTATAAAAAATCAAGCCATTCCCCAATTGATAAATGAGCAAGGGACATGAATAGGCAATTTTCAGATAAAGAAATCAAATGTATCGATAAGCACAAGAAAAAGTGTTCTAAATCTCTAATAATTAGAGAAATACAAATAAAAACAACTGTGAGGTACCACTTCAAACCTAGCAGATTGGCTAAAATGATAACAGGGGAGAGTAATGAATGTTGGAGGGGATGTGGCAAAATTGGGACATTAATGCATTGCTGGTGGAGTTGTGAATTCATCCAACCATTCTGCATAGCAATTTGTACTATGCCCAAAGAGCAATAAAAGAATGCCTGCCCTTTGATCCAGCCATAGCATGCTGGGTTTTTACCTCAAAAAGATCATAGGTAAAAAGATTTGTACAAAAATATTTATAGCTGCGCTCTTTGTGGTGGCAAAAAACTGGAAAATGAGGGTATGCCCTTCAATTGCAGAATGGCTGAACAAATTGTGGTATATTTTGGTGATAGAATACTATTGTGCTCAAAGAAATAATAAACTAGAGGAATTCCATGTGAACTGGAAAGACCTCCAGGAACTGATGCAGAGTGAAAGGAGCAGAGCCAGAAGAATATTGTACACAGAGACTGATACACTGTGGTAAAATTGAATGGACTTCTGTACTAGCAGCAATGCAATGACCCAAGACAATTCTGAGGGATTTATGGAAAAGAACACTGCCCACATTCAGAGGAAGAACTACAGGAGAGGAAACACAGAAGGAAAACAACTGCTTGAACACTTGGGTTGATGAGGATATGATTTGAGATGTAGACCTGAAAGGACTACACCAATGTAACTATCAATAATATGTAAATAAGTCTTGACTGACCACAAATGTTAAAACCAGTGGAAATGCAAGTTAGCTATTGGGGAGGGGGAAAGTAGAGGGTGAAGGGTTAAGTAAAAACATGAATTATGTAAGCATGTAAAATTTTTCTAAAAATAAAAAAATTAATAAAAAAACATAGATGTCAAGTATTTCATGATTCTTGAAATGAAGATAAATGAAAGGAAATAATAGAAAATATCTAGCACTGATTTTTGGTGAAGGCATTGGTCAAATTTTTTTAGTATATATGATAATCAGTACAGATTTCATATCATCCATTACCTCTAATGTTTTGTGATTCATTCCTATCTTTCTTATGCTTTGTTTTATTTTTTTTTAAGAAAGGAATGAAGTTCCTGAACTACAAGCAGGAAATCTGGATACTAATGCCTACAGATCTTACAAAATATATTGTTAGAGGAATTCCTAGAAAAGAAAGCAGTAATCCCAAAGAACCAATATAGTCCAATCAAAAAATTGGTAAAAACAGACTAATCTTATTTCTTATTTTGATAAGATTATTTGGTTGATAAATCAAGAGAATTCTTAGGTTCAATTAGCAAAGTAATTTATAAAGTCCCCTTCTTCTATTGCTATGGAAAAGCATGTGAGTATTTTTAAGTAGTTAAATGACTTCATCCAAAGAATGACATGTCATCATGAAAGAATGCCTATAATAAAAATCCCTAGGGATCTGTGTTTGGCTATATGATATTTTAAAATACTTTACTTAATGTGGTAAATAAAAACGTAATTGCCATAATTGCCAAATTTTCCAGTGACAGAAATATGGGAACGATAATTATAATAGTCATGTAAAGAATAAGGACTCAGGAAATATCTTGACCAGCTAGTTCACATTCAGTGGAACTAAATAAGATGAAATTATTTAATAGAGGAAATGTAAAATCTTGAACTTGCATTCAGAAATGAACTTCACAAATACAAAGTGACGAAAATACAGTCAGACAGTAGTTTTGGGAAAAAAAAAACTGGCTTTTGGAAGATCATGTGACTGGAAGATAAATAATACAGTTAGGCTTAATTAAAAGCAGTATACCATTCAGTACAAATAGCATCTCTGCCCTCTGATCTGATCAGCTCTCATCTAGATTATTACATTCATTTCCGAGCACTGTGCTATAAGAATGTTAGTAAAATAGAATATACCAGTGATGACATAAGAATGATGAATATCCTTGAATTTGTCCCATATGAGGATTGGTTGAAAAACTATGGATGTTCAACCTGGAGACAAGAAAGTTTAAGGGGGAGGTAATAACTGGCTTTAAGTATCTGAAGAATTGTTTTATGGCCAATGGGTTAGACTTATTCTATTTGGCTCCAGGGGATAGGCCTATGGATTAGTAAAATGTATACAGATGTAAATTTGGTTATGAGGATAGGGGAAAGAAATAATTCCCTAGGTATCCAGAAGTGAAATGGGTTTCCTTGGGTGGGGGTCAAGGTAGTAGGTCTTGTATCATTAGAAATCTTTAAATAAAAATTAGATGACCACTTCTTGTCAGGTACATTGTAAAAAGGATTTTGTTTCGGTATTTTAATGACTTGTTACTTACGCCCATTCTAACTTTGACTCCAATAATTTTCTTAAATTATAGAATTACAAAATATAGGATATCATAGTCAGTTAGTAATAATTAATGAAGCACATAATATGTGTCAGGCAAATATTAATCACCAGAGATACAGAGGGCAAGAGACCCTCCCTGTCATCAAGGAGACCTCAATTGAATGATGAAGACAATAAGTAAACAAATACATGCAAATAAGCAATATAAAGGATAAAAAGAAATAATGAACAGAGGGAAAGCACTGGCATTAAGAGGGACTGGGAAAGGCTTCCTGTATGTAAATCTGGTCTTTAATCCCATCATTTCCATTATTCTTCCTGTAACATGCAAGGGTAGAAGTGTGATATAGTGGGACAAAGTAGATAATAATGGATTTGGAATTCGAAAATATTGCATTTGAGAAGTCAATGAGATGCTCATCAAGCAAAGATAAGATTTGAACCTACTTTTACGAAAAATAAAGCTTTATATTTCCCCTAAAAGTAATTCCTTTTCCAAAGTTTCCTTTTACCATCAAAGCTGCCATAATTAACATTATTTTTATTTCTACTGGATTTATTTTTCTTGCCTTCTCAATGGGAATTTGAAGCTAAAAATAGAAAAATTTTAAAAGAAACCAAAAGTACCAGACTCAATCATGATTGGGAAATTTCAAGGAAAAAATTATGATGAGTCATTCTTTGAGCCTGGGTAAAAATAGACAAATAGAGGTCGTCAGACAATGGGGATCTGGTCAGAAATGTACTATTTGGATTTTTCCAGTGTAGATAGAGGTTATGTGCCAGAGCAAAAAGGGGTCACCTGTCCAGTATAGAGAGGTCAAAAATTATGAAGGCATATAATATCCAGTTAAAGGTCATAGATCTATGGCTAAGGAGAGAAACTACAGCTTAAGGTAGTATTCCAGGAGGAGGAACCATCCTAGACTATATATCAAGTAAGGAATAAGTTCAGAAAACAAGCAACCACTGTGTGAGAGTGGAGTATCAATTCCAGGTTTCAGCCCATTCTGAAGCCTGTAGAGGAATACCTAAGGTAGGAACTGTAGACCAAAGGAAAGCTTTCAGTTACCACTCTGAAATTGCAGAGCTTTCCAGTTGACTGATAGTTGCTGAGTCTAGAAATATTCATCATTCTTTTTATCAACCAGATTCACAACCTTTTATTTTTTCACCTCCGTTCTCTCACTTCACATAATCAATCAGTTGTCAAATATTGTGATTTCCATAGCATCTCTTACTTCCATTCAATTTTTCTTTTCACAGAGCCATTATTCTAATTTAGAACTTTGGTGCCTCTCATTTGGACTACTTAAAAAGCCTCCTAACTATTAGCCTCTACCATTTTTCACAATATTCAATTTCACTTTTGAGTCATATTACCTATTACTCCCCTTTCCCCACTTTATAATATAATCAAGCAGTATTTCCCATCTTAATGCATTTGCTCCAGGTTTCCCCCATGCTTGAAATATTCTCCATTCTTACCACTACTTCTTGGGATCCTTTGTTTCCTTAAAAACTCTGCTAAAGCACCAATTTCTACAAAAGTTCTTTCCTGATTTCCCCAGTTCCTAATGCCCTACCTTCCAAAATTTCCTTCTATTCATTTTTTAAACATTTATTAATATTCATTTTTAACATGGTTACATGATTCATGCTCCTACTTTCCCCTTCGCCCCCCGCACTCCCCCACCCATGGCCGATGCACATTTCCACTAGTTTTGTCATGTGTCCTTGATCAAGACCTATTTCCAAATTCCTTCTATTCATTTTTTACATATTCTGAGTAGCATGTATGTGTGCTTACTTTTTGCTTTCTCTATTATAATGTAAGCTCCCTGAAAGCAGGAACTGTTGTATTTTTTTTTAAACTTTAGATCCTCAGTGCCTAGCACTGTGTCTGGCACAATTAGGTCTTTAATTAATTCTTGTGGTTTGATTAGTTGATAGTGTGGTCTTGGGATAATCTGTGAAACTCATGGATTCAGTTCACCAATTATAAAATTAAGACATTAGACTGAATGACCTATAATTTCCCTCATGACTCTAAATTAAAGGCATTTCATTAATCTCTCTATTCCTCTGTTACAAAATGAGAATGCTTCAGTAGATCACATAGTAGGTGCCTCTCTAGCTCCAAATCTATGATCCCTTTACTTCCCATGTAGGATGGGATTTTATTTTTTTTATTTTTTTTAAACCCATGTACTTTGGTGTATTGTCTCATAGGTGGAAGATTGGTAAGGGTGGGCAATGGGGGTCAAGTGACTTGCCCAGGGTCACACAGCTGGGAAGTGGCTGAGGCCGGGTTTGAACCTAGGACCTCCTGTCTCTAGGCCTGACTCCCACTCCACTGAGCTACCCAGCTGCCCCCTAGGATGGAATTTTTCTGCTGGTTCTTTAATATTTCCAGGCATAATTATTGCACTTTTACTTTTTAGTCCCCTAGCTCTCAGTTGAGCCTGTCTACCTCTTTTTTCCCCTCATACATAAGTAAACCCCTCCCCTTTTTACATATGAGCATCATAGTAAGTCATGTTACAGTAACCATTCTTTTCCATTCCATTTTGAAACACCTGTCATTTTGATTTCTTTGAGATCTTAGTGGTTCATGTTCTGTGGAGCTTTGGAATACTAATCCTTCAATGACCCCATCATGGAAGCTAAACTTAAGCCAGTGTCTTTTTGATGTTTGCAGGTTTGTTTTCATAGAGAAGTATCAGAAAGTCATGGTGTTTCAGTCAAGTATTATTTTTGGCTATTCTCCTTGACCTTTGTAGTCTTTCAACTTGCCAAACAGTGAGACCACAGGAGGAAGAGAAAGTTAATATGCTTCTATTTATTTCACTCCAAAGACTGATTGAGTCAGATTTCCTTCACTTGGGTTGCTTTTGTATTGATCCATCAGAACAAAGTAGTATTCAAATACAGCTCTGATATGTTGTATAATTGACATGATAGTCTGTGCACACACTGCATATATTGTTTTTAGATTTGCCAGTCTCATACTAGTATAAAACATACTGGTGGTAGCCCTTCCAAGTACACTGGCAAATAACTTAAAATTTGGAGCTTTACCAACTCAACCTAATTCATCTGTTTCATAAAAAAATCTTACACGATGATGGAAATATAATGTGTTTCTATTGTTCAAAGTTACACAGCCCTGTGTTGCAATTATGCTCCATATTTTGAAAGGATCTCAAACATTGGACAGAATGACTAATGTCCAATAATTTCAGAGATTTGGATGTGACAGGAGGAAGCAAAAGCAGAAAGGGAAGAAATGGCCTTATCCAAGGTGGTCATAATTCATGAGAATGATTGAGATAATAATTATAGGTGAGGTGTCCCCTTTCCCAAGGCTTGGTGTGAGGGAGAAAGAGAGAGAGAGAGAGAACTGGAGAGAGACAGTGACAGAGTGTATAGGGGTGAGTATTGATGGTAGAGTAGGTGTAGCTAGACTCCACCTTGTTTGCTTTCAATGGGCCAGATCAGCTATTCACTCACTCCCACCCAAGGGAAAACCTATGAGGGAATAAACTCAATGAGCTTCTCAAACTGGCAAATATATAGTGGGGATGTTGAAGGAAGGTCTGGGGGTTGAGTTGTGACCTTAATGGATGGGATCCCACCCCCAGAGCCAGCCCTGTTGAGACAAGCCTCCCCCAACTCCTAAGTGCAAGTAGCTTTACCCCTCAAGATGAAGTCAGGTAATGATCTTCCCCTCAGACACAAGATCAGTCACCTCCCCCCTCAGTGTAACTGTTCCAGACTCTAAGTATCAAATTATCAGGGATTTATTATAGGATAAATTAAATTCTGGGTACAGGGGAAAAAGGTATAGGGGAATCAAGGAAGGAGGGAAAGGATGAACTTCACTATCAGCTATGTCTTCCCCCCAAGGGAACAGCTCTGGACTTCTTCTGTGGCTTGGCCACAGTAGCTAACTCTTTCTTCCCCCTACAGTCACCTATCAAATATTTCTAACTAATATAAAAGGGATGTAACAGGACCAAGTGGCTTAAACAGGATCAGGGACTCTCCAGCCAAATTGGAGAATTGCCATTCAAAGTCTTCTTTGATGATATTTGTGATCTCCCAATAGTCACTAATACAAGTATAGAGGAACCCAATTCTCTCAGGATCCACCCCACAATCCAAACCTCCCAACCAAAGAACCAACCTCCCAGGTTCCCATTCTGGTCAGGAGTGAAGTGACACTTGAGAACCATCTTCCAAGCTTCTCTTGCTGTTGGACTCTCCCAAATGGAATTCTGAATGGGCAACATTCTGCTGGGCTGGTTCAGGGTCCATTCCAAACCCAGCTGCCTGCTTGCCTTTGCAAATTCAGTTCACATTGTTACAAGAGTCAGAGAGACAGAGATACAGAAATAGAAAGAGATAGTGACAGAGAAAGAAAAGAAAGAAACAGACAGACACATGGAGACAAAGAGAAACACAAAGAAAGAAAGACAAAGGAAAAGGTAGAAGGGAAGGGAAGGAGAAGAAAGGTGGGGGGAAAACAAAAGACAACATTTAAAAATGAAAAAAAGTAATACTGTCTCTGCTATTATATTATTTAAAAGATGGTGGAGGAGAAGTGTCCACAAAGAAAACATATTCCTTCTAGATGTGCTTGTTCACAATAACAACCTATAAGCCTAGGTATGCAATTATGACACTCAGAGGAAACTGCAGAATAATTGTCACACCTACAAATATATAAATATATAAATATATACATATATATGCATGCTACTTTTGGAGACAATTCCATCACTTTCAAATAGCTCTAATTATCAATATATCTCTTCAAAATTTGTAAGTTAATCTTGCCTTTTTGCAACTTGCAACAAATTTCCTACTTCATCTTAGTAGTACCAGCAGGAAAAGTCTCATACCCTTTTACATGAAAACACTTTAAATAAGAATAAGAATAATTACAACAGCAATGGTGATGATGCCAAAAAATTAAGATTTGTATATCACTATCCAAATATGTATCATTTGATCCTCACAAGTTTGAGAAACAAATGCAATGATTGTCACCATTTTCAAGATGCAGAAACTGAGGCAAAGAGTAGTTGACCTGCCCAGGGACACACAACTAGTAAGTTTCTAAGATCATATTACTCTTTAGGTCTTCCTGACTCCAAGTACAGCACTCTTGAAGCCAGCTCTCATGTTCTTTCCTTGTGATAAAATATCCTTAATTACTTCAACCAGTCCTCAAATGGAATGATTACTTGACCCCTAATTATATAATGGCCCTCTTCTAGAACTGCACCATCATGTCATTGCCATTCTAAAATATGTCACCCAGAACTAAACTCCTAATGTGATCTGACCAAGATAACATATAGTGAGATTACAAAGATCGAAGTGGACACCATTCCTCTCTTAAGGCAGGCTATGATCACATGCTATATTGGTTGCTTTATGATACTCTTAATTTTTTCCAAGTTTTCAGTCCCCTAAAACCCTCAGATTTTTTTCATGCCAAGGGCTATCTAGCCATCTCTTCACTATGGTGTATATGTGCAGTTGTTTCTTTGGACCTATGTTTTCTCTCTACCAAGTTTCTTTTTATAACACTTGCCTCCTAATTCTAGCCTTCTGACTTTGTTTTTGATTCATGACTGTCATTCAGTGTGTTTACCATTCCTCCCTATTTCCTATCATCTGAAAACTTGGTATGCACATCAATGTGTTTTTCTTTTTCTCCTTTCTTTGTCTTTCTCCAAGCTATTGATTACACTTTGAAAAAGCACAGGGCTAAGAACAGATTCTTAAGCTCTTCCCCCTCAAATATAGCCCATGCCCTCAAGGATCCTAAGATCCATCAAGGCAAACATGATATGTATACAAATAAACGATATAATGAGAGAAAGGCACTCGATTTTGAGTCAAAGCAACTGAGGTTTAATCCCAGAATCTGTATATCACATTTGATTCTCTGGCTCTGAGTTTTCTAATCTTCAAAATGAGTGTTTTAAACCAATTCATCCCTTTGTCACTTTCTAGTTCTAGAGCTATCATCCTATGATCCTAAGTAAAATATGAAGCAGAATGTTATAGGAACAAAAGGGAAACCCAACTGAAGTACCCTAGAAAAAAGAGAACAAAAAGAAAACTTTGAACAGGAGACCAGAGAGTACTTTCTAGAGAAGATCATATCTGAATTTGACTTTCAAGGAAGAGAAGACATTGAAAAAGAAAGAATGATGAGAGAATGCCTTCTAGGAAAAAGAAATAGCTATTCTGTGCAACAAATTTTGTATTCTTTCAAGTTAAACTTTCCTTTGCTTGTTTCCAACCCAGTATTTGCAATTCCCAAATTCTTATGATTTCATGTACAATGGAACAAGGAAGATAAAAAAAGACCTTTTCCCATCAGTTTTTATTTCTCTTCACTATAATTTGGGTGGAAGCAAAAACTTTTATTTGAGGTAGCGTAATGAGCCAATATTTCCCCCTATTCTATACCAGATTCATTTTAGGGTAAACTGCAGAAAACCAGTTAAATGCATAGCACTTTTTCCAGTTTCTGGAGAAATCTATTTCTCTCATACAACCTCACTGCCTGGGTAGCTCTGACCTGAAATCTTTATGCTTTCTTAAGCTGACTCCCAAGGGTGGTCAACAAACAGCTGGGAAACAAGGAGATCGACTATTTCCAAACCTCATGTGCTAGATATTTAGCAGGCATGCTGACAGCAGCAGCTTATAATTTGCCTTGAAATTTGCAACATAAAAATTTCAGACTTTCAGCTAGCCTCACCCTTTAGGTCAACTCTTATCCCTATGCTCCTCATTAGTTCATTAGCAGCTGTTTTAGCCCATAAGCAACTACATAAGCTGCAGGCTAGGGGAAGTCACAGCTTTAGAGACTGGGTGGTGAGGGCTCATGAACTTGTAGTCATAGTACATAAGTCAGTACTCTAGGCTGATTTTCTTAACCTTAAAAAGGTTGATTTATGTTCTGTGATCTGTGATCAGCCAATTTCCTCTTCTGCTATTCTCAGTGGAAATGGAATACAGTATATCATCATTATTGGTGTATTTTTAAAACACAAAGGTGTTCTTTGCTTTCTCTCTTAGAGGAAACATTATCCCAGTTGCAAGATGTCCTTTATATCGTGTGACAAAATGCCAGGAGAACACTGACAAGAGGGCATCTACTTTTGTCTCTGACCACTTACATTCTTTCCCTTATTTCTATTCTCCACACCAGACCTTCACCACAAACTCTGGCCTCTGCCAAATTCTTTCAGTTAATTCCATCTGCAAACATCAGGGCATTCATGTTTAGGGTCTAATTTCTCTTCTTTTTGTTCCCATTGCCCAGGTCTTCCCTTATCACTGGAGGTTAAAAACATGTACTTATGGCTTTGCCATGCTCCTTCTTTGAGATTATTTACTTGGACTTTTAATCATGTGTGACTTACTTTTCTCTACTGACAAACCCAGGTCTCTGCCTTTTTGCCTATACCTTGGAACTCCACCTATCACAATCAGTTGCTTCCTGGTTCTTATATTTTAATTAGATTCTGATACACTGTTTGCCCTCTTTGATCGCTATCCTTCTATTATATGCCTTGTCATACTTTGATGGCACATTAGCTTCATTGCCCTTTAATCTACTGAGGCACAACAAATTTGCTTTGGTTTCTCTGGTCCCGAGGGAAGTAGGTCTCACAGTAGAAAAAAGTGCTAGGACTTCAGTCAGTAGTCCTCATCTCAAATAAGGCCTCAGACACTTACTAGCTTATCCTGGATAAGTTACTTAATAACTGTGAGTCTTCAGTTTCTCAACTGTAAAATGGGTATAATATCACTTATCTCACAAGTTGTTGTGAGGTACAATATGATAATATTTATAAAACACTTGGCATGATGCCTAGCACATAGTAGGCACCTACAAAATGTTGCTTTCCTTCCTTCCTTTCTTGCACTATATATAGCCCAGACCCACTTTTGTCCCTATTCACAGCCTGATACTTTTGTTTGCCACCCAAAGTTTCAAATAAACCTTTTTGAACTATGACATGAGAATTACAGTCCTTTCAACATTTATTTTTTTCTTTTATTTTGTTATAAATGAACTTTTAAAAAGCACTTATTAAGTGCTTACTATTATTTTATTATCTATCATTTTTTATTATGTATTTATTTAGTGTTCTCTATATGCTTTTGTGGTTCACTCATGTCCCCATTTAGGGTTTTCTTGGCAAAGATACTGAAGCAGTTTGCCATTTCCTTTTCCATATCATAGTACAGATGAAAAAGCTGAGGCAAACAGGGTTAAGTGACTTGCCCAAGAGCACATGCCCAAGAGCACATGCCAAAGGTAACTTTCTGAGGCCAGATTTGCATTTAGGACTTCCTGACTTCAGGCCTGGTACTATATCCATAGCACCTTAAGACCCTCTTTACAATGTGCCACAGACTATAGTCAGTAGGTTATCTGAAATATCCCATTAAGCAATCATTAAGTACACAAGCAATGATTTCTACTAGTATGAAGGACTTCATGATACAAACAATAGAAAATAAATAAATTCCAGATAAATAGTCTCATTTGAAAAGCTAGCATTGTCCAGCTTAGTAGATAAATATTTCTTAGAAGGTTTAGTATAGCTTTAGAAATGGAAGAGATCTGAAAAATCATTTTGTTCAACTCCTTCACAGGTAAAGAAAATTAGGTCCAGTGACATTAAAGTAGCTGTTCAAAGGTCATCTAGAGCTAGGACTAGAGCCCAGGTCCTCTTACCCATTATTCAATGCTTCTCTTATTAAATTACTCAGCTTCTTCCTTTTTCTATGCCCTGGTGGTTTTATTTAAGAGAACCCTTCTGCTCTATGATCATTCAAATTCATATTTTTTGGTGATGATATATGGTCCAACACAGCCAAAAACAGATAAGAGGTCCCCTGGTTTTTTCACTACCTGGATGTATTTCTGCCATCATAAAACAGGCAGTCAGGATGTCTGCATTAGAGGCTGCATCTTGGAACACTTGCTTTTTCTGTTTCTTTCATCCTGTGATATTCCTTCTTCAATGTCCTCCCTTTTGTGTAGCACACACCCTGATAGAGGGTTAGCATTCAACAGCTATTGTAATCCAGTGTGTGGAGCTCTCAGGTTACAAACTTTGGACATATCATTATGTAATTCAATATAACTTAAATTTAGCAAATGCTGAGTTTATGTGGCATAGTGGAATGAGTGTAGGCTTTGCTGAGGGAGGACCTGAGTTCTATTCCTCACTTTGCCAACTTATTAATTGTATGATCTTGGACAAGACTTTAAACTTTAAAAAGATCTCATTTTCCTTACCTATAAAATTGGCAGATGAAGTCCATGCCAGCTCTACATTCTATGAGTCAAGGATTCAGAACTTTAGAGTTACTTTCAGTTCCATTTCCTAGTTCACCGTCACTTTTATTTCTAATCCCAGGGATTCTCTGATAATTCTTCTAATCACTTAGCAAGTACAGTAATTCATGGAATACAGGTTGAAACTATTTAGCTCTAAGCTAACCAAAACTTAACTCACTAGCTACTCTAGATGCCTGAGCTAATCACCTTTCTGGAAAACACAACCAGGAACAAAGATCACTTTGAAGTTTCTGGTGCCTTTTTTCATTTTCTCTCATACAATAATCTCCAAACTATTTCCCTTTGGAGATTCCAGTTTCTTCACATCTTCCCCCCTCCCTAAACCCTCCTTTGCCAAAGTTATCCCCCTATCAGAGTGGCATAGAGATCACATTTACATTTCCATGTCTAATTATCTTCTCAGTACAAATATTAGCATAAACATTGCATATCTAAAATTCAATTACATTTCAATTACTCTGGCCCCAGTCAGACTGGGTTTAGTCTCAATCCACATAGGATATATGCAGAGGGATTTAAAAAAAAATTACCCAGCACAATTTTTCTCTCTGCTTTGAAAATACAGGTTAATATATGCAAAATATTTTCTAAATCTTGTCATTTTATTAATTAGTATGTTTCTGTTTTTGCTGCTAAAACAATAATAACAACACTTTAGTATTATTACTGTTGCTATTGCTGCTATTATTACTACTACCTCTACACAGTAAGTGGCAAGCATACTGGTTTGGGAGTAAGATTAGATTTAGGCTGGAATTATATCTCTGATATCCTTACCAATTTTGTGATCTTGGGCAAGGGACTTAACACTCTCAGATGAAATTATACCTCTTAAAATAGTGAAAATAGCAACTATACTTATTGCATCCTATACGTGTGTTATCAGGATCAAATACAAAATATGTAACACATTTTACAAACCCTGGAGTTCTTTACAAATATCTACTGTGATTATTTTTGTTTTCTTTTGGAATATGAACTCATTGAGAGCAAGGAGACTTGCTTTTCTATTTGTTTCTCCAGCATTTAACACAAAGCACTGCACACAATACACATTTAATAAATTATTATTCACTTATTAATTTATTCACTTGACATCTTCATCATTATCATTAGTAGCAGTAACAGACAAAACATTGATTTCTTTTGTTTCGGCCTGTTTCTACATATAACCTAGCTATAGCTTTTCCTCTAAGATTTCCTGGAACTCCTAAGTTCTTTTGGTTCTTCAACTGCCTTCAAGTCTTGGCTTTAACTTCAAATGCAACTGAAGCAGCTTTTCATCACTCAAAAGGACTACTTTCTCTCTAATTTCTCACATACCCATGTCCTTCTCTCCTCACCACCTTCTTTACACTTTTCCTAACCTTCTTGTTCTCTCAATATTGTCTATATTCTTGCTGTCTTAGAACTCATAATTTTCTCTATCCTGATTCACTGCTCCCTCTTCTATAGCTGTAAAATTTGTGTTTCATTTGATGTTTTCTTTCCTCCAAGTCAACTTTGCATAATATTCATTTGATAGATTGGCATTTGATGAGTGAATGGGCTTCTCAATTATCAGGGATTCACTCATTTACATAAGAATTTAAAGTACATACATTTAATATAGTCATAATCTGCTTCCCTAAGATATACTCATACAGTACTGGTATATATTGGTGTGAAGTGTACTCTCTACATATGACAGTTTAAAGTGGATAATTAACATATGATATGTTACTGATTATAACATTGTGTAGCAAAAAGGATACTGAAACAAAAAGGCACTTGCTCTTATGCTTATTAGCCAGGTGATATTGGATTTTACCCAAACATCTCTGAGCAATCAGTTTCCTATTCTGCATACTTTAACTAATCACACCTTCTCTTTCTGACTTGTAGGATTGTTTTGATGTTTTAATGACAAAAAAGTGTTTGAATGTGCTTTTAAAACTCTAAAGCACTCTAGAAGTGAAAGGGCATAGACTGATAGCTCTAGTGCTGAAAGGGGACTTTGTGGTAATTTAGTGGAATCCCCTTGTTTTATACATAAAGAAACTGAGTCCAGACTTTCCCAACATTACATTGATTGATGCTAAGTAAAAGAGAGGGTTTGAACTCAGTTCCTGTTTTTCTCATATTCAGAATTTGTTTGCCCTGTGCTATCTTGCCTTCCTTAAACTCATAGGTCTGGAAGCCATCTAATCAAATTCCTTGATCTTGTTGTTTCTATAGAAGAGTATATATGTGCACATTAACAATGATTACAAGAGAACTTTGACTATTAAGAATAATAGATTACTGACTTCAAGACTATAGCCAGGTACTTAAGGATTAAATGTCCTATCTAAATCTCTAAGATGAAGGTTACAGAGGATTTATTTATCTACATCAGTAGCAGCAGTTTCCATACCAGGAAGTTCCCATGGCAATAAACTTAGAGGTCTAGACTAACACCTCCCCACCCCAAGTGAAAAATGTTCATGTAAAATTACTTAAGTTAATATTGTCTCATCCTAAAACCAGTATGACCTTTCTTGACTTCCAACCCTGGGTTTGAAATAATTCATTTTTATTTCCTATACCCTAGTTATATCTAAAGGACCAATTCCTAATTGTCTTTAAAATTTAAATTAGTTGAACTTGAATATTGATAATGAGTGAATCTCAAAGCAACATCTCATGAGTCATCCAGATGGTCTTCTCAATCTAAGCAGCCTCTATCTGAGGTAGGGCAGTGGTTTATTGATGCCTCAGGGCCAGCAGCCTTGCCTGAATGCATAACACTCTTGTGTCCTCTTGCAAGGGAATAGTGTCACTGTTACTTCATAGGTGAAGCAGGCTCTACTGATCTGGCCTGCAGTGCACAGAGATAAAGACTTTTCAATCTAAATAGAATAGACTTGTGGGTTATGCTAAGCTTTTACCCTGAATTGCATCTGGAATGGTAATTATTTTTAAAGGGTTGGGAAGGAGAGAGTCATTTGCTAGGTTTCTCCCACATATGCTATCATGGCTCTCATATTCCTATATGATGCAATCACTTTGACCAGATCTCCTCTCCCTCAACCAGCACCTGTTCTGATGCATTAAAAAGATTATTTTCAGACTCTTAATCATTTTAATTCCTTTGATTTGTATGTAGCAGAAGGAAAAGGGAATAAATAACTGGCACATAGCATAAATGCCTCTTTTGAAGAAAGTTCCTAACTCCAAATTTTGGAACTGTTATTGTTTTGGCTCATAGCACAAACCTCTTCTCCCTCCATCATCTTTCCAAGTGGTCCCCCTGCATTAGGCAATGCTGTCTTTAATCAGGTTCAACAACCATACAGTCCAGGGAGTTACTCAAATGCTTGCTTAGTCCTGACTTTCTACATTAGGTAGTAATTAAATTTTGCTAATTGGAGAATTGAAACAGTCTGCAAATCAAAGACTGTTTCCTTAGAATGCCAGAAGAACCATTTGATTTTCCCCTGATCCCCTTTTTTATTTCCACTTACCTGGATAGAGGAAACATTTGCAGTTATGGTTGGAATACTTCTTATTCCTTTTAGTAGTCATAGGACTATCTGAAAAGATTCTTCCCAGTCTCATCATGCTGCATACTTTCACTTCCTTAAAAGCCAAGCTCAAGTCTTTCGTATTGCAGGGAGGCATCCCTGACTCTCTCGATTTTTCATAGCATCTCTCTCCTTAAAGAACTTATATCTTTCATAGGTTTCTTATAATCTTACAGTTATTATGTGTGTACACAGGCAGCAGAATTTAATGGCTAGGATGCTATAGCCAGTGTCAGGAAAACCTGTATTCATAATCCCATCTCTGACTCTAGCTATAACTCAGAACAAATTGTTTAACCACCCCATACATTAAGCAGCTCCATAGGAAGGATGGTATAAGGAGAACATATTGAATATATCATCAAAGGAATTAGATTTAAATAACTAGCTTTGCTACTTTATTTTTTCAAAAATATCTTTTCTCCAATTACATGTAAAAAAATTTTACATTCATTTCTGAAAATTTCAGATTTGCAAATCTCTTTTTCACTCTTCACATCCACCTCTATGAAATGATAAATAATTTGAGATAGGTTATATAAGTATGATCATGCAAAATATTTCTATATTAGCCATGCTGTACAGAAAGACATATTAGAATCACAAAGTAAATAACATGAAAAATAATATGCTTCCATCTGCAATCAGACTCCATCAGTCCTTTCTCTGGAGGCTGATCATATTTTTCATCATGACTTCTTTAGAGTTGTCTTGAATCATTGCATTGCTGACAATCACTACATTATTCACAATTGATCATAATACAATATTGCTCTTGTTACTATGCATGATATTCTTCTATTTATATTCATTTCAATTTGCTTCAGTTCATGTAAGTCTTTCTGGGTTTTTCTGAAATCGACTCTTCATCATGTTAGTATTCTATTTTAATCATATACCACAACTTCTTCAGTCATTCTGCAATTCTGAATATTCTTTCAATTTCAAATTATTTACCACCACCAAAAGAATTATTTTAAATATTATTGATCGAAGAGGTTGCCCCCCCACCCTTCTTTTTTATCTATTTGGGACATAGACTTAGTAGCACTCAGTCACTAAGGAGGAAGAGCCAAGATGGAGGAGTAAAAGCAGGAAAAGCTCAAAACCACTATGAGAATCATCTCCAACCTATCTTAAAATAACACAAAATGAATACTGAAGTGAAAGAGGAGGTGGAGAGAAGCAACTTTCAGGCAGAGGACAACTTGAATGATAGGCAGAGAGCATCTGGTTCATTGGGTAAGAGGGGTGCAGAGCCAACAAGAGTCTATAACAAGGAGTAAGGAGCAAGACAACAGCAAACCCCTCCACACCCCATCTACTATTCCAGATTCTGAGCCTAGTCCTAAGCCAATATCCAGATCCTAAGAAACTGCCTAAGCCAAGAGCAGTACAACCAAATGCATATCTCAAAAAATTCAGAGCAAAACTGTATTGAGGTCTGGAATTCAAGTACAGGACACATTTTGTGGCCCTGTGGGTAAACACAGAGCTAGGCCCTTTGATACCCAGTGAGGACAATTTTCAGGGTACTGGTCTATGGGAGCCCAGACTTACCTATCACAGGGCAAGTGAGTCCAGAGTGAGCCTGGTATGATCAAGCATAGAGAGAAATCAAAAGCCCCTCAAAAGTTTGAGGCACAACTTTTAGTCATCACCAGTCTCAGGGAGTAATTGAATAAGTAGTAGGAAATAGCTTTCAAAGCTCCCAGCTCACAAGCCATCATATTACCTTGGAAGAAATTAACTTGCACAAACTCAGAAATAAGAGTAAGGGTAGCATCCAGGAAGAAATATAGTTAGGAGAATGATCTATCCTACCTCTTACCTATGAACAGAGGCTACCTTTAAAATAAAAATGAAAGTAAAGACAAACATAAAAAAAAAAAAAAAACACCTAAGCATAGAGAATTTTTATAGAGTCAAAGAATAAGGCACAAACACAGAAGGGGACAGTGAAAGCAAAGCAAACATGAAAAACATCAAAGAAAAATGTAAATTGGTTCCAGATCTACAGGATGTCAAAGAGGACTTCAAAAATCAATTAAGAAAGGGAAAGAATTTAAGTCCAAGCAGGAGACAGAGAACATTACAAAATGTAAAATGAATAATTTAGATTACATTAAATTAAAAAGGGTTTAAACAAACAAAACCAAGGCAACAAAATTACAAAGGAAGCAACAAATTAGGGAAAATTTATAACAAAAACCTCTGACAAAGGTCTAATTTTTCAAATTTGTTTTTTAAATAATTTTTTATTTTTAGAAAAATTTTCCATGGTTACATAAGTCATGTTTTTACTTTCCCTTTCCCCACCTCAACCCCCCACCCCCTCAACTGTAGCCAATTTGCATTTCTACTGGTTTTATTATGTGTGGTCATTCAAGACTTATTTACACATTATTGATAGTTACATGGATGTGGTCTTTTCAGGTCTACAACCTCAAATATGTCCTCATCAACCCAAGTGTGGAAGCAATTGTTTTTCTTCTGTGTTTCTACTCCTGTAGTTCTTCCTCTGAATGTGGGTAGTGTTCCTTTCCATAAATCCCTCAGAATTGTCTTGGGTCATTGCATTTCTGCTAGTAGAGAAGTCCATTACATTCGATTTTTCCACAGTCTCTGAGTACAATGTTCTTCTGGCTCTGCTCCTTTCACTCTGCATCAATTCCTGGAGGTATTTTCAGTTCACATGGAATTCCTCCAGTTTATTATTCCTTTGAGCACAATAGTATTCCATCACCAACATATACCACAATTTGTTCAGCCATTCCCTAATTGAAGGACATACTCTTGCTTTCCAGTTTTTTGCCACCACAAAGAGTGCAGCTATAAATATTTTTGTGCAAGTCTGTTTATCTATGATCTCTTTGGGGTACAATCCCAGCAATGGTATGGCTAGATCAAAGGGCAGGCATTCTTTTATGGCTCTTTGGGCGTAATTCTAAATTGCCCTCCAGAATGGTTGGATCATTTCACAACTACACCAGCAGTGCATTAATGTCCCAATTTTGCCACATCCCCTCCAACATTCAATACTCTGCCCTGCTATCATTTTAGCCATTCTGCTAGGTGTGAGGTGGTACCTCAGAGTTGTTTTGATTTGCATTTCTCTAATTATTAGAAATTTAGAACACTTTCTCATGTGCTTATTGATACTTTTTATTTCATCATCTGAAAACTGCCTATTCATGTCCTTTGCCCATTTATTAATTGGGGAGTGGCTTGATTTTTTATACAATTGATTTAGCTCCTTGTATATTTGAGTAATTAGACATCTGTCAGAGTTTTTTGTTATAAAGATTTTTTCCCAGTTTGTTATTTCCCTTCTGATTTTGGTTGCATTGTTTTTCTTTGTACAAAAACTTTTTAATTTAATAGAATAAAAATTATTTAATTTACATTTTGTAATTTTCTCTAACTCTTGTTTGGTTTTAAAATCTTTCCTATCCCAGATATCTGACAAGTATACTATTCTGTGTCCACCTAATTTCCTTACACTTTCCTTCTTTATATTTAAGTCTTTTACCCATTCTGAATTTATCTTGGTGTATGGTGTGAGATGTTGATCTAAACCTAATCTCTCCCATATTGTTTTCCAATTTTCCTAGCAGTTTTTGTCAAATAGTGGATTTTTGTCCCAAAAGTTGGGCTCTTTGGGTTTATAATACACATTCTTGCTGACATCACTTACCCCAAGTCTATTACACTGATCCTCCCTTCTATCTCTTAGCCAGTAGCATATTGTTTTGATGACTGCTGCTTTATAGTATAGCTTAATATCTGGTACTGCTAAGCCACCTTTCTTCACGTTTTTTTTTTCATTATTTCCCTTGATATTCTTGATCTTTTGTTCTTCCAAATAAACTTTGTTATAGTTTTTTCTAATGTAGTAAAAAAAGGTTTTTGGTTGTTTGATAGGTACTGAATAAGTAAATTAATTGGGGTAGAATGGTCATTTTTATTACATTAGCTTGACCTATTCATGAGCACTCAATGTTTTTCCAATTGTTTAGATCTAGTTTTACTTTTTTGGAAAGTGTTTTGTAGTTATTTTTGTATAATTCCTGTATTTATTTTGGTAGTTAGATTCCTAAGTATTTTATATTCTCTAGGGTAATGTTAAATGGTGTTTCTCTTTCTACCTCTTGCTGCTCTGATGTGTTGGAAATATGTAGAAATGCTGATGATTTATGTGCATTTATTTTGTATCCTGCAACTTTGCTAAAGTTGTTGATTATTTCTACTAGCTTTTTAGTTGATTCTCTATGACTTTTTAAGTAGACCATCATATCGTCTGCAAAGAGTGATAGCTTAGTCTCCTCCTTGCCTATTTTAATACCTTTAATTTCTTTTTATTCTCTAATTGCTACTGCTAGTGTTTCTAGTACAATGTTAAATAAAAGAGGTGATAATGGGCATCCTTGTTTCACACCTGATCTTATTGGAAAGGCTTCTAATTTATCCCCATTGCATATAATGCTGGTTGATGGTTTAGATATATACTGTTTATTATTTTTAGGAAAGAACCTTCTATTCCTACACTTTCTAGTGTTTTCAGTAGGAATGGGTGTTGTATTTTGTGAAAGGCTTTTTCAGCATCTATTGAGATAATCATGTGGTTTTTGTTGGTTTGCTTGTTGATATGGTCAATGATGTGGATGGTTTTTCTAATGTTGAACCATCCTTGGGTTCCTGGTATAAATCACACCTGATCATGGTGAATAACCATGATCACTCACTGGAGTCTTTTTGCTATTATTCTCTTTAAGATTTTTGCATCTATATTCATTAAGGAAATTGGTCTGTAATTTTCTTTCTCTGTTTTTGATCTGCCTTGCTTTGGAATCAGTACCATATTTGTGTCATAGAAGGAGTTTGGTAAGACTCCTTCTTTGCTTATTATGTCAAATAATTTGTATAGTATTGAGATTATTTGTTCTTTGATGTTTGATAGAATTCAATTGTGAATCCATCAGGCCCTGGTAATTTTTTCTTAGGGAGCTCTTTAATGGACTGTTCAATTTCTTTTTCTGATATTGGATCATTTAAGTATTCTATTTCTTCTGCTGTTAATCTAGGCAATTTATATTTTTGCAAATATTCATCCATATCACCTATATTACTAAATTTATTGCTATATAATTGGGCAAAATAGTTTTTAATGATTGCCTTAACTTTCTCTTCATTAGAGGTGAGGTCTCCTTTTTCATCTTTGATACTATTAATTTGGTTTTCTTCTTTCATTTTTTAATTAGATCAATCAGTACTTTGTCTATTTTATCTGTTTTTTTTTCAAAATACCAGCTTCTACTCTTATTTATTAATTCAATAATTCTTTTTACTTTTGGTTTTATTAATTTCTCCTTTGATTTTTAGTATTTCTAATTTAGTTTTCATCTGGGGATTTTTAACTTGTTCATTTTCTAGTTTTTTAAGTTGCATGCCAAATTCATTAATCTCTGCCCTCCCTAATTTGTTAATATATGCACTCAGTGATATCAATTTTCCCCTTAGAACTGCTTTGGCTGCATCCCATAAGTTTGAGTAAGATGTCTCATCATTGTCATTGTCTTTACTGAAATTATTAATTGTTTCTATGATTTGTTCTTCCACTAAATTATTTTGGAGAATTATATTATTTAATTTCCAATTACTTTTTGGTTTGCCTCTCCATGTATTTTTACTAATAACTATTTTTATTGCATTATGATCTGAGAAGGTTACATTTATTATTTCTGCTTTTTTTGCATTTCTTTGCCATGTTTCTGTGCCCTTTTACATGGTCTATCTTTGTGAATGTTCCATGTGCTGCTGAAAAGAAGGTGTATTCCTTTTTGTCTCTATTTATATTTCTACAAATATCTATTAACTCGAATTTTTCTAGGGATTCATTGACTTCGCTTATCTCTTTCTTATTTATTTTTTGGTTTACTTATCTAGATCTGATAGGGGAAGGTTCAGGTCCCCCACTAGTATGGTTTTGCTATCTATTTCATCCTTAAGCTCCACTAGCTTCTCCTTTAGAAAATTGGAAGCTATTCAGTTTGGTGCATACATATTGAGTACTGATATTTCTTCATTGTTTATACTGTCTTTTATTAGGATGTCGTAACCTTCCCTATATCTTTTAATCTTATCTATTTTTACTTTGGCTCTGTCAGAGATCATGATAGCCACCCCTGCCTTCTTTTTCTCATTTGAAGCCCAAAAGATTTTGCTCCATCCTCTCATTTTCATTCTATGT